>NW_015505602.1:697338-710104 GCF_001515645.1 Sinocyclocheilus grahami | reverse complement strand
ATATATACACACACACACACATATATATAGCAACATGGATGTATTTGAATATTTAATCAGCCTTTATTTTTTCAGGCTTTTATCATGTATCATGTTTAGTGCTTTTATGGCTAATCATGTGTTTCTGTGTCACTCTTACATGCTGCTTGAAGGATCGTTTTTAATTAGTGTATTGATTTCATTGTGGTTTAAATTGCTAATTGAATTCCGTCTCAAGGTGAATCACAGAGTGTTACTCTTACAGAGAAATACCATGGTATTACCATGTTCTTTGGACATAGTACCAATTTAGACACTCCAGTGATTTTAATACTATTGTATTTGAAATACCCTGAAATATATACATGGTATATATCAGAGTAGCACATTACTTTGTTGTAAAGCTGAAAGTGGGGTGCTGACAGTATTTGTGCTGCAGAGTGTTTCTATGAAACGTGTCACTGAATGTGTAATATGTATTTGCATATGTCATCAGTCTTTGAGGGCATGTCGTCACATAATGTCACTGCATGTCCTGGACGTGTTTGTCTGTAAAGTGTCTCGTTTAATTGGTGTATTGATCCACGTGCTCTGAGTTGTGTATTGGATTGTGTTTGAAGGTGAACTGGCGCTACTGTGGCGTCGAGGTCATTGATAGCGTGGTGCTTTTGGCCGCAGCTATTACGGTATGCTAATATCACGGGATTCTCTGTAGATCCATGGAGTGTAATGATATAGAAAGGTATAGAAGCTCAGAACACTGATAGCTGGTTTTTATTTGGTATGTTGGCCTGGTGCGTATTTCATTTCTTTTTTTAAATTGTTATTTCATATTTCATTTTTATAATATTATTTCATAATATGATTTAATAAATTATTGTTTTTTTATTTGGTATAGTGGTCTAGTGCACTTTAAAAAAAAAAATTTAAAATATTATTTCATAATATCTCATTTTTAATATATGTTTTATAATATTATTTAATAAATAATTGTTTTTATTTGGTATAGTGGTCTAGTGCACATTTTATTTTTTTTAAATATTATGAAATAATATTTAATTTTTATTATGTTTTATAGTATTATTTAATAAATTGATGTTTATTTGGTGTAGTGGTCTAATGCACATTTTATTTATATATTAAAAATGTTATTTCATAGTATTTCATTTGTATTATATGTTTTATAATATTATTTAATAAATTATTGTTTTTTATTTATTTTTATTTATATTGGTCTGGTGCATATTTTGTTTATTTAAAAATATTTTATAATATTTAGTTTTTATTATACTATTTCATAATATTATTTAATACATTATTGGTTTTTATTTGGTATAGTGGTCTGGTGCATGTGCATGGTTATTTTATAATATTTAATTATCATTCTATTTTTTCAAAATACGGTTTCATTAATTCTTACAATATTCAATAAAATGATATCAGAAACCATTCCAATATGCTGTTTGGTGATCAAGAAACATTTCTTATCATTGTTGAAAACTGTTGTGCTGCTTCATATTTTATGAGAACTGATGTTTTGTTCAGGAAAAAGAAAATTCAAAAGAACAGCATTCAGTTAGAAGTCTTTTATAACATAAAATATGATTTAATAATATTATAAATTAGCTTTAATTCAATATAATAAATTCTGCTTTTTAGTGACTCTCGTAGTTGTAAGGCAGGGCTTTTATTGAGCGTTCTGATATTTTCCATTCATTTTCTATGAGTATCCAGTCTTCTGCTGCTCATATTGTCTCTGGGGTTAGTCAGTAGTAATTAATGTGTGTGTGTGTGTGTGTGTGTGTGTGTGTGTGTGTCCCCTCCGGCTGACTGACTCATGTGTGTGTCGTTGTGTGTGCTGTGCACATCTGGGTGATTCTTGGACTGTCCTTTTTGGTTTAAATCAGTGTGTCAGACCCTGGACATGTTTGGAAGATGAACACCCTGCCTTACCAAAATCCTGCTAACACCAGCTTTAGATTGAAGACCGCTTCACATTAGCTGGTCCTGATAGCTGATCACATGGCAGACCAAACTGGTCTAAGGTGGTTAGAGTTCATAGACCAGCTTGGATCGGCAAGAAACCAGCTCAACATGAAGTGGTGCAATATATTTCAATATTATACAAAATAAACAATTATTTAAAAAATTTAAACAATACATTAAAAATATCACATAGAATTATTTTTAAATATAAAAATGAAGTAAATGTATAAATTATTATAAAATATTATAAATATGTTATAAAATACTTTATTATATATATATATATATATATATATATACAGTGGGTACGGAATACTTAGGACCATGTGATATTTCAGTTTTTCTTTTTTAATAAATCTGCAAAAATGTCAACAATTCTGTGTTTTTCTGTCAATATGGGGTGCTGTGTGTACATTAATGAGGAAAAAAACTTAACTTGAATGATTTTAGCAAATGGCTGCAATATTGTTAAGAGTGAAAATTTTAAGGGGGTCTGAATACTTTCCATACCCACTGTATATACACATATACATAAATATCATAAAATATAATTTATTATTATTTACTATTATTATTATTATTATTATTAGTGTTCTTGTTCTTGTTCCTTCTTCTTCTTATTATATTATTCAAAAATGTGGGGTTTGTAAGATTTAAAATCATTTTAAAATAAGTCTCTTATATTCACCAAGGGTGTGTTTATTTGACAAAACATATTTTACATTTTTATAATAATTTTAATAATAATATTTTTGTAGAAACTGCAATACATTTTTTAAATTCAGGATTCTTCAGTGCATAGAAAATTGAAAAGAGCAGCATTTATTTGAAATAGAAATATTTTCTAAGATGATAAATGTCTTTACTGTCAATTTCAATCAATTTAATGCATCCTTGCTGAAGAATAATAAAAGTATTAATTTCTTAATATACAGAATATTTTAAAAACAGAATTGGTTTTGAATTTGTAAATAAAGGATTTTTGCAAAAAGTTTAAAATGTGTTAAATGTATATAAATTATTTTGTTATTAAAACAAATTAAATTATGAAATGACTATAAAAATAAATGTAATTATTTAAAAAATATTGAATTTTCAATTTCTATTGAAAATTAAAAAACATTTACAAAATGTTTACAGTATATTAATCGTCATATATAAATTATTATTGAAACAAAGTAAGATCCTAAAATTACTTTAAAAGTAAAATAAATTCTTTAAAATAATATACATAAAACTGAGTTAGCTTTCAGTCACGTGACCGGCTCGAAGATCTGCACAATCCTGTCAATTTTCCATCTGTTTCCAAGCCGCAAATATTTAGATCACCTCTCAAAACAATAAAACAAAGATATGTGAACAAAATGCAAGTTTTGGCCATTTGCAATCCATATTATATGCACCTGCCGCAATATTTTAATCACACTAAACAGTGTGACAAAACACTTAATGTGCCTTATTTAAAACAGTGATAATAAAATAACAAATTCAGTAAACACCTTATTGATTATGCTTACTTTTTATAAGCAAGCAGATGAGCCCGGAATATGAACGTAATGCACTAAATGGTTTCGTGGTTTCTTTATAGTATTTTTATGGGAAACCATTTCATGTGAAACTTTGCACATTGTGTTTATATTCTGGGTTCATCCGCTTGCCTGTACAAAGTTTACATCATCAATTAGGTGTGTACTGAATTTCACCTTTTATTAATATCAGCGATTTACTACATTACTACTTAAAGGCAGGGTAAGTGATTTCCGGTAGCCAATGTTGATATTTGAAATCACCGAAACAAACACGCCCCTACCTCAAAAAGGTCTTGCCCCTATTTTGATAGCTCCGCCCCACATATACGTACGCAACCCAGGCAACGATTAGTTCTGTGAAACAAAGCAAAACCAATGTTACACCGTGTCTACACCGGACGTGAGCGGTGCAACAAATCCCCGACAGAAAACTGCTGCCGGGTTCTATTTATGACGTGCTAACACACATTTCAAATGGTTTTCAACGGTCGTTTGATCGCGTCCAGTGTAGGCAGACTTTAGCTGTTGTGGACACGGTGTTACTCACCTATCGAGAAGAAACAAAGCAACCTCGGCGTCCGATCACAGGCCTCCGCTTCTTGAGTTCTCTCCAGCGCTGGAAAGCTGATCCGATATTTACACGGGTCCTACTTCTTGCCTTATCGTTCAGCAGATGTTTTCCTCTTTTGTTTTCTATCCGCCATCTCTATCTTTCTGTCGCTCGGCTCGGCTAATGTCCGTCCCGTGCACTGAACGCGCTCTCCTCCACATCACGAGTAGACACGCCCCTTATTACTGATTGGCTACAAGTTTGTTTTGCTTTTCGGCCCGAATCAGTTTTCTAAAGTGTTTTTGAAAAATTACATACCCTACCTTTAATACACACCGTGTAAAAATAGCTGGCGGTCAGTGGAGCAAAGCCTCGTTTTGCCCTCCAGATGGCGTTCCTATAAGAGTGTGACGTCACGTAAAAACTATCAATTGGCACATAAACTATTTTTTACAGTTCATTTTACAAATGTGAAACTTGGGATGGGATCCAGAAAAGACCAAACGCTCAGAGAATGGAAATTGTGCCCTTGCTCAGGGCGTTTGCTGTAGCCACGCAGCCCTCGACCAATCACTGAGCACCATCCCGTCCCTGCTCTGGCCAGCGCTAACGATACTCCTGACCTCCGACCCCGTGAGAGAGACGAGCAGGCAGAACTAGCCGCGCTCTGAGCCAGCAGCCGATGGGAGCGCGGGACGAGATGGGATGAGACTCCACAGTAACCGCACAGATGGGATGAGAGGAAGATGACGGATTGTACCTGTGTTTATTTTTAAGAGCAGATTTCGTTGTGCTTTTTAGTGTTGTCAGTTTTTAGATACGCTGTTGTGTTACTCCTAAAATATGTAAGTAATTATGTTGCATCACTAGGAATGGAAATCGTAAAGATTTTAACTGCACTGCTTCTGATTCCACTAATGAAAACAGTTCCTTAACAATTGCTTTTTTCATTCAAGAACTATGAAAAGGGACCACATATAATAAAATATAATAAAATAATATAATAATGAAATGGTTTTAGAGTCTTTTTCTTTAACAAACCTGATTAGAACCAGTTTTCCCAGACTACAATTTCTTTCTTTTTCTTTCTTTCTTTCTTTCTTTCTTTCTTTCTTTCTTTCTTTCTTTCTTTCTTTCTTTCTTTCTTTCTTTCTTTCTTTCTTCCTCTCTTTCTTTCTTTCGTTCTCTCTTTCTTTCTCTCTTTCTTTCTCTCTTTCTTTCATTCTCTCTTTCGTTCTCTCTTTCTTTCATTCATTCGTTTGTTCTCTCTTTCTTTCTTTCGTTCTCTCTCTTTCTTTCTTTCTATCTTTCGTTCTCTCTTTCTTTCTTTCTTTCTTCCTCTCTTTCTTTCTTTCGTTCTCTCTTTCTTTCTCTCTTTCTTTCATTCTCTCTTTCGTTCTCTCTTTCTTTCATTCATTCGTTTGTTCTCTCTTTCTTTCTTTCGTTCTCTCTCTTTCTTTCTTTCTATCTTTCGTTCTCTCTTTCTTTCTTTCTTTCTTCCTCTCTTTCTTTCTTTCGTTCTCTCTTTCTTTCTCTCTTTCTTTCATTCTCTCTTTCGTTCTCTCTTTCTTTCATTCATTCGTTTGTTCTCTCTTTCTTTCTTTCGTTCTCTCTCTTTCTTTCTTTCTATCTTTCGTTCTCTCTTTCTTTCTTTCTTTCTTCCTCTCTTTCTTTCTTTCGTTCTCTCTTTCTTTCTCTCTTTCTTTCATTCTCTCTTTCGTTCTCTCTTTCTTTCATTCATTCGTTTGTTCTCTCTTTCTTTCTTTCGTTCTCTCTCTTTCTTTCTATCTTTCGTTCTCTCTTTCTTTCTTTCTTTCTTTCTTTCTTTCTTTCATTCGTTCTCTCTTTCTCTCTTTATTTTGTTCTCTATTTCTTTCTTTCATTCATTCTCTCTTTCGTTCTTTCATTCGTTCTCTCTTTCGTTCGTTCTCTCTCTCTTTCTTTCTTTAGTTCGTTCTCTCTTTCTTTCTTTCTTTCGTTCTCTTTCTTTCTTTCGTTCTCTTTCTTTCATTCGTTCGTTCTCTCTTTCTTTCTTTCTCTCTTTCTTTCTTTCTTTCGTTCGTTCGTTCGTTCGTTCTCTCTTTCTTTCTTTCTTTGTTCGTTCGTTCTCTTTCTTTCTTTCTTTCTTTCTCTCTTTCATTCATTATCTTTCTTTCATTCGTTCGTTCTCTCTTTCTCTCTTTCTTTAGTTCATTCTCTCTTTCTTTCTTTCTTTCTTTCTTTCGTTCTCTCTTTCTCTCTTTCGTTCTCTCTTTCTGTCTTTCATTCGTTCTCTCTTTCATTCTCTCTTTCTTTCTTTAGTTTGTTCTCTCTTTCTTTCGTTCGTTCTCTCTTTCTTTCCTTCTTTAGTTCGTTCTCTCTTTCTTTCTTTCTTTCTTTCTTTCGTTCTATTTTTTTAATTTGTTCTCTCTTTCTTTCTTTCTCTTTCTTTCTCTTTCTTTCGTTCGTTCTTTCTTTCGTTCGTTCGTTCGTTCGTTCGTTCATTCATTCGTTCGTTCTTTCTTTCTTTCTTTCGTTCTTTCTTTCTTTCATTCGTTCGTTCGTTCTCTCTTTCTTTCTTTCTTTCTTTCTTTCGTTCGTTCGTTCTCTCTTTCTTTCTTTCTTTCTTTCTTTCTTTCTTTCTCTCTTTCGTTCTCTCTTTCTTTCTTTCTTTCTTTCGTTCTCTTTCTTTCATTCGTTCGTTCTCTCTTTCGTTCTCTCTTTCTTTCTTTCGTTCTCTTTCTTTCATTCGTTCGTTCTCTCTTTCGTTCTCTCTTTCTTTCTTTCGTTCTCTTTCTTTCATTCGTTCGTTCTCTCTTTCTCTCTTTCTTTAGTTCGTTCTCTCTTTCTTTCTTTCTTTCGTTCTCTCTTTCTCTCTTTCTTTCGTTCTCTCTTTCTGTCTTTCATTCATTCTCTCTTTCGTTCGTTCGTTCATTCTCTCTTTCTTTCTTTCTTTAGTTCGTTCTCTCTTTCTTTCTCTCTTTAGTTCGTTCTCTCTTTCTTTCTCTCTTTCTTTTGTTCGTTCTCTTTCTCTCTTTCTTTCGTTCGTTCTCTCTTTCGTTCTCTCTTTGTCTCTTTATTTCTTTCTCTCTTTCTCTCTCACTTTCTTTCTTTCTCTCTCTTTCTCTCTCTCTTTCTTTCTCTCTCTTTCTTTCTTTTAATATATATATTAAATTGTATTATGCAAATAGATAAATAACTAAAGTGAATGGAACAGTGCTGTTATATTTTTATAAAAAAGAAGCTCTCTCCATATGTGTGTGTGTGTGTGTGTGTGTCTGTGTGTGTGTGTGTGTGTGTGTGTGATAAAAAAAAATTACAAATGCTGTCTTAGGAGCTAACTGAAATAAAAATAAATTAAAGCTAAATGAAAATATTTTTTAAAAATCTAATAGAAATGACAAAAGCACATAACAAAATTACTAAAACGTTTAAAAATATATTAAAATAAAAAAAAAGTTAATGATAATAGTAAAAATAAAAAATTCAAAGTAGCAATAAATAGCATCCCCCCTTGTTTGAATACTTTATGGGTAGTTTTTCATTTGCAAGTATCTAAATTTAACTAGACAAAAATTAAGACGAATATCTACTATATATATATATATATATATATATATATATATGAAGTGTATTTATGTGTAAGTTACTTTTTTATCTTTTTACTTTTTCATACATTTGGTCAATTAGGTAATACTTGAGTATGATTTTTTTCTGTTTACTCTCCTTTTTTGCAACGGTTTGCATCTGAATTATGACTGATCTTCCTTTTGAATCATTTACAACCCCATTTACTGTTGGCTTTATATGAGAATAAATATATTAGATGCTGTTGCCACAAATCTAACCTAAATTGAATTAACCCGCTCCGGTATGACAGTGTAAATTCAAAAGTTGATTGCACACCTTGTGTTACTTATAACTCAGTCTGTCTCCCTAAATCTGAACGTGAACGTGGGCTGTTTCACAAAGCTCCTGTAACATGTTGTTTATGGAGCAGAGAGGCGGACAGCAGTGACGTCTATGGAGGGTTTCCACATCGCCTCCTACTCCTCTGAAGACACTTTCTGTCATTCTGTCTCTCCCACATGCTCTCGCTCTTCTCAGGCTGCCGAGGGCTAAATTGGCTATTTCCATGTAAATATGAGGCTCGTGTGTGGTTTAATTACTATGGAGATGACTTTGGAGCGACCGTGTGATTTGAGCGATCAGAGCGAAGCATCAGGGAGGAGAGCGGGAAGGAGGAACGGCAGATAATGCTAGATGTGCAGAAGCTTGTGATCAATTAGGATACTGGGAATAAACTTCCTCTTTTCTTCTCTCTGTCTTTTAGGGGAAGAGAAATAAACCAGGAGTGGAGTCCGTCGGGTCTCCTGATTCAGGAAGAGGAAGAGGAGAGAAAAAAGCCATCAAGTAGGTGCAGGGACACTGGGGTGTTTTGTAAGATGTGTTGGAGCGAAGCAGTGTGTTTTGAACAGAGGAAATCAAAGCAGTGGTGGTCTGTCAGAGGAAGCAAGAGAGGCTCCAAAATGGGTTTAAAATCAGCATAGCAACTAAAATGATAAAAGCAACAGTTCATTTAATTAATTTACATACTAACATGTCTAACCTAGATGCATATAATGTAAAAAAATATATATATGGAAAATTGTATTACAAATGTTTTTGTTGTTGTGTGATAGCCCAGATCATTTTAATTAGCAAATTGATTGATTGATTTCAATTAAGCAATTCAATTCTTAACATCGCTTTTTTAAATAATAATAATAATAGTAATAATAAAGCTCAGGGAGTTCATACATTTCATGTTTCATCCTACATTTTGACTAGCATTGGGTTGGGTTGGTGATCAGAAAGATTATTAAATTATTAATTGTCAAAATCATTAAGATACCAGGGAAAGATTATCTGTGTACTGGAGCATATATATATATATATATATATATATATATATACATATACACACACACATACATATATGTGTGTGTGTGTATTATTTATATATGTATACTTCTTATTTATTTATTTATGAAAATAATAAATAATGGATTACCAACAATAAGCAGTGTGTGTGTGTGTGTGTGTGTGTGTGTGTGTGTGTGTGTGTGTGTGTGTGTGTTACTTATATATGTATACTTATTATTTATTTATGAAAATAATAAATAATAGATTACCAACAATAAGCAGTTTGTGTAATTTTATTATTGTTATTATTTATTATTATGTACATACAATGTAATATGTAATATTGTTATAATATACATTTTGCTTTATAAAATATCTATCGATCTATCTATACACACACATACATAATTGTTATGAAAATAAAAAATAATAAGAAAAATAGGAAATAATAGGAAATAGAAAAACATTTATATGTATACATAATAATAATAATAATAATAATAATAATAATAATATTTAAAATAATTAATAGTAGAATACCAGCAATATAAATATATATATATATATATATAGCTGGTATTCTGCTATTAATTATTTGATTACTTTTATTATTTTGTATATATAATGTAATTATGTATAATATTGTTATATTACTAATAATAATTATTATTATTATATAATGTTTTTCATTTATTTTATAAAAAATAATAAATAATGGCATGTTAGCAAAAATATGCATATGTTGTCTTATTATTACATTTACATGTACATTTTACATTTAGTCATTTAGCAGACACTTTTATCCAAAGAGACTTACAAATGAGGACAATAAAAGCAATCAAAATCAACAAGAAAGCAATGATATGCAAGTGCTATAACAAGTCTCAGTTAGCTTAACGCAGTACACGTAGCAAGGGTTTTTTAAATAATATAATAAATAAAAAGAAAACAGATAGAATAGAAAAAGAATAGAGCAAGCTAGTGTTAGAGGTCTTTTTTTGCTTTTGTTAATTGTATAATAAATGAAAAGAAAACCGATAGAAAGATTAGAAAGCAAGTGTTATTTTTTTTATTAATATTATATGGTATTTATCATTATTATTAATATTTATAATAATTAATATTATTATTAATATGAATAACTATGTTGATAATTAATTATAAAAAAACTGGGAAGAGTCTACTGCAATCTTGTATTGGTTTGTTCAGTATCATAGCCTCTTAGAAATTTCCCTCATGGATCGGCACTGCCTAAAAGTCATGATTTCCTTTCCATTTCATTCAACATTAAGTTGAACAGTCTAGACTTGCTTTGAAGAAAAAATGACTCAACTGCATTCATAATGAGCGCTGTGCTCTCGCATTCATTCGGGACGCATCCTCTCCCAGCTATTGACTGACGGTGAAACTGAGAGCGTTTGATGGAGGATGCGGGATGTTTGAGCTCAGCGGGACGCTGCGTTTCCATTGTTTTGTTCGTCGGTTGATCACACGCCTCCTTATTTGTGGGACGGTTATTCTCGGAGACGCGCGCCGGTACAAGTCGGTGCGATGTTTTGGCTGTGTCGTGTGCTTCGTGACATTGCAGCTGCTTCTTTGGACTAATGAGTACTTCTTTGGATTTGAAGCTTGCAGGTGCTTGTGGAAATCTGTGTTTTTAACTGAAAATTGCTTCTTTTTTCCCCCCTTGAAGCTGTTTTTGAAATTCTAACTTGACATAAATGACCTTTCCTCCCAATTTCAGATTCATCTGTGCCTTCGTGTTTCTCTCCACCCATGCAAATATTTATTTTCTTAAGCCAAACGTGAATGTTTTCACCAAAAATAGCATCTGATATTGTGTTGATTATATTTAGTAATGTGTTTTGGTTAAGTGTGATGCTTTACAGCTTTCTATCTCTCTCTTTCTCTCCTTTATGCTTTTGGTAAAACTAATGAATGCACAGGTATAATCTCGCTTGATTCTGCTCTGCTGCCTCATGGATGCATCGGCTCTGTTTTGATTTCCCTGTTTGCTCATAAAATTATTATGAATGGCGAATTCCTCTCCTCTTTCACTTCCTGTCCCGGATCAGGAGATCGGCTGATGGATGAAAATGGCTGATGCTCTACTGACATGTATGTGTGTCTCTTCAGTGATTTAGACAGAGACTTTTGGAATAACAATGACAGCAGTTCAGTACAGCAGCGCTGGAGCTCATACCCGCCCAAGGAGTTTGTACTAAACATTTCTCCTTATGCCCCTTACGGAGATCCACGCCTCACACTCAAGTGAGTCTCTGTTCAGGCCGGTAAGAGACACAAACCCCTGACCCACAGCTCATACCACACCCCAGATCTGTCTAACCAGCAGCACAGAGTCTGATTACTTCATTCAAATCAACTTAGACAGGAAGCGACCGTCTGACTGACATTTAAAGGCGATTTTTTTGCACCCTCAGATTCCAGATTTTCAAATAGTTGTATCTCATCCAAATATCGTCCTATCTTAACGAACCATTTATAGCTTATTTATTCAGCTTTCAGATGATGTATACATCTCAATTTCAAAAAATTGACCCTTATGACTGGTTTTGTGGTCCAGGGTCACATATATGCTCCTGAAAATGATTCATATTGTCGATAAAGTGGAAGTCGCGAAATGTATATTTACATTCATAACTGAATGAGAAACAAATGAATAAGTACGTGTCAGTGCATCAGCCGTTTTTTGCTGACGCGGAGAAATAACTTGCATTCTGCTGCACAATTGCCGTTTTCTTTCGCAGAGTTTACAATGCGCTAATTCAGCTCATTTTAGTTACTGCGTTTCAGTTGAGTCGGCTGTGATTTCAAAACTGTCTAGTTTGCAGTGTGAGAGCTCATCTGTTAATGTGTAATTATGTTGTGGTGTGCAGTGGGCTATATATAAAAATACTTATTTATATATTAATTATTATTAGTAGTATTAATTATATAAAATTACATTCTATACATTTTTTATATATTTTATCTTTTATTTATTCATATTTTATTTCAAAATATGTTGTAAGTTATAAGTATTTGAAACAAATTATATATATAAAAAATATTATTCATTATATTTATTTAACATATACAGTATACATGTACATGATATGTAGATATAGATACATAGACATGTGTAAATATATATTTAAATTAATGTATACGTTTATATATGTGTGTATTTAATATTTTAAAAACTGTAATAAGAAATATTTTACTTTTAAAATGTACTATTTTATGTAAATATAACATTCAAGTTATAATGTAAGTAACAATTATTTGTAACGTGTATTTAATATAAAAATACTAATACATTATACAATAATGGAAGTAACAATTATGTATTATATATTTGGTGTGTGTTTATACATAAACATTTATTAGATTTATTAAACATATGCATGTACATATATATATATATGTATATATACATTGAACCAAGCATTTTTCTGTTAGTATTTGTTGTTTTTTGTGTGGTATGTGTCAGACGGTCAGTGAGTGGACTGTAGGCTAAAACTAACCTCCCCGAACACAAGCCATATGTAACTGTAGCCCATCTCACCCGTTACCCAACAACCTCAAGCACACCCTGATCACTGGCAGGGCTGTATTGATGAGGAAGCTTCTCATAATCCAACACACTTTTCCAAAAGAATATGGAATCATTACACAATCATATAATACAGTATCACTACACAATACACCAACCAAGATGACAAAACGCTTTGAAGGCGAAGTGTGTAATTTCAGCTCCTAGGGATGGATATATATATATATATATATATATATATATATATATATATATACACTGAACAAAATTATAAATGCAACA
>NW_015505602.1:670207-697255 GCF_001515645.1 Sinocyclocheilus grahami | reverse complement strand
GTCCTCATCGGGGTCTCGACGTGACTGCAGTTCGTCGTCGTAACCGACTTGAGTGGGCAAATTCTCACATTCGATGGCGTCTGGCATTTTGGAGAGGTGTTCTCTTCATGGATTAATCCTGGTTTTCACTGTACAGGGCAGATGGCAGACGTGTAGGTGAGCGGTTTGCTGATGTCAACGTTGTGGATCGAGTGGCCCATGGTGGCGGTGGGGTTATGGTATGGGCAGGCATATGTTATGGACAACGAACACAGGTGCATTTTATTGATGGCATTTTGAATGTACAGAGATACCGTGACGAGATCCTGAGGCCCATTGTTGTGCTATTCATCCATGACCATCACCTCATGTTGCAGCATGATAATGCACGGCCCCATGTTGCAAGGATCTGTACACAATTCCTGGAAGCTGAAACCATTGCAGTTCTTGCATGGGCAGCATACTCACCGGACATGTAACCCATTGAGCATGTTTGGGATGCTCTGGATCGGCGTATACGACAGCGTGTTCCAGTTCCTGCCAATATCCAGCAACTTCGCACAGCCATTGAAGAGGAGTGGACCAACTTTCCACAGACCACAATCAACAACCTGATCAACTCTATGCGAAGGAGATGTGTTGCACTGCGTGAGGCAAATGGTGGTCCCACCTGATACTGACTGGTTTTCGGACCCCCCCCGGACCCCCCAATACAGTAAAACCGCACATTTTAGAGTGGCCTTTAATTGTGGCCAGCCTAAGGCACACCTGTGCAATAATCATGCTGTTTAATCAGCATCATGATATGCCACACCTGTGAGGTGGATGGATTACCTCAGCAAAGGAGAAGTGCTCACTAACACAGATTTAGACAGATTTGTGAACGCATTATTTGAGAAATGGGCCTTTTGTGTACATAGAAAAAGTCTTAGATCTTTGAGTTCAGCTCATGAAAAATGGGGGTAAAAACAAAAGTGTTGCGTTTATAATTTTGTTCAGTGTATATACATATATAATTATTATTTTATAATATTAATAAATAATATTATTTAACTTTCAATATCTGCCCTTACTGATATTTTCCAGCCTAATTTTTTAATTAAAAGCATTTATTTCATAAGGAGTGCTTCTTATTTTTTCTGTAACACATTTCAAAAGGAATATTTATAATTTTTCATACTGTATATTATAATATTTTGATGTTGTAGCATAGCAGCTGTTTAATAAATTTATTTTTAACAAAATAGATTCTATTTATAATATTGGCAATTTATTGGTTATCTGCTATAAAATGCATATATTTACTGATTTATTGAAATCGTTCAAAATTTCTTAGTAAAATTTAGAATTTTTGCTTTTATTTTTATATTTTCAGTTTTCATTTTAATTTTAGTTTGTGCTTTTTCATTTTATTAGTTTTTATTTCTATTTAGCTAGTCATTTTAGTACTTAACATACTTCATTTTGTATTCATATTTTTATTTATTTGCTAAATTTCATTTTAATTTTCATTATTTCTCATTTTAGTTTTTTCATCTCACATTTATATTGTATGTTATTCCAGCTTTATATCAGTTAACGTAATGATTTTTAGTTTTAATAGTGTCGGCTCCCCTAGTGGCACCAAACAGAATTACAATCTGTTTATTCGAGCAGCTGTTCTTCATGGTGTCGCTTGTGATGCAGAAATTGCACACTTCATATTTAAGTTTGCAATATGAATGAAAGTCATTATGCAGATTTTATTCTTGACACCACATTTATGTTCTGTACGCTTTGCAGGACTGCAGGGGCATGATCAATATATTGCCTCAAAATCCACACTAGACGTGATTTTCTTCTTACCAAAAGGGCCAAAATTGGACACTAAACGTCCCTCACGCCCTACAGCCCTGCTTGTCTCTTCTTAGCTTATGACCTTTAACCTTTCACCCCCTCCTCCCCCCCTCCCCCCATGGGGTGTTACCATGGAGACGGACAACCCTCCCGTCTCAGCTATCCAGCGAACAGCAACAATAACAGTAAACAAACATAGAGAAATGGCGTCAGTAGTGTGTAACCCTCCCTGCCGCCCGCTCCTGTTGAGGGTTGACCGTTACAGTCTGATTGTGGTGTGGTATCCCCCGTTTCACCTTGTTTTGAGGTGGTGTTGTTTTGCCTCTGTGCTCTTTCTCGGGCTGGATGTGTCCCTCTAGCACTCCTGATTCCTCCAGCGCTCAACCCTTGCCGCCGGACTAATCCAGACAGGTTTCGCCCGCCGCTTCCCAGAAAGAGCCAACCGCTTTAAACACACTTGTCCATCAAATCCGGCGGCAGACGCACGGAGGGGTTCAGATGGGGCGGCCGCTGTAGAAAATGACAAATTAAATAAACATGTTAGCCGCGATGGCTCAGGTGATTCAATTTTCCTGCCTCTGGACCGGTGAGGACCTGCTGGATTAAACGGTGTGGGGTGTTTGCAGATCGCTGCACTGAAGCTCGGCTATTTGAGACGGAAGCCGCAGATTGAAACTAAACCGACTGGGAACAGACGCTTTGTCGAACATGTAGTTCTAGTTTGCAGCATAGAAGATAGAATTGAAATAGATGTCTTGAAGGAGATTGTTCTTTTGCATGACTTTACATCCACTGGTTGTCTTTTACATTTGGTTTAGTGATCGCAACCGATCAGATCATATAAAGTTTTTATATCAATATAATATATCAGTTTACATATCAATTATATTGTGATCCTTTTTGTCACAATATAGTAGATGCTTGTATTTCGGGATGCACGATATATTAGTCATTGGCTAATACAAGAGTGTTTTTAAAAAATATTTTTGTATTATATATTAAAATGGCAAAATGCACTTTTTATTTATAATTGTAATTATATGGATTAATTATTTGGATATTTAATTGTGCAAACTCATTTCACCTTTTTTACATTTGTCTTCACCTAACATTTACACTAATAATTACTCATTTGATCCCTAGCAAATCTCAAAATGAATAACCCTTTTTTTTAGTGTACATAATAATGTTGCGATGCCTGTATTCATTTGTAGCATTTAAAACAATTGATTTTAATTAGTTTATTTAGACAACTTAGTATAGAATTTTAATATCAGCCGTTTATCAGTTATTGGCCATATCATGAAAATAAATATCTTCATTGTTATCTGCCATAATTGTAATGAAGGTGCATCCTGATAAATATCTAAATTCTAATTATTGCTATTATTATTATCATCAACAACATCATCATCATCATCATCAGTTTTGTTAGTTATTTGCCATAACACCATAATAATTATTGGTTTATTGGTATCAAACAATTATTACTATTTTTATACTTTCTATATCATTATACATATAAAGTATACACACACACATACTAATATATATATATATATATATACTGTATATATTAGTATTATTAGTAGTGGTATATTCCTCATCTGGTTTTGTGCCAATCTGCGGCTGCCGGCTTTGTCACTTAAAGCTCTTTTTGCTATTCTCCTGTCGTTTTTGACGTTGTTGGTGTTGATGTTGTATTGTGTTTGAGCGGTGCAGCAGTGTTACATGAACCTCTTAACTGCATGATGACTTTCACCAGGTCCACAAAGTGGTGACCATGATTATAAATATTGATGACAAAAGTAACCCTTGTCAAATTTTATGTGTCTGCGTGAAGTCTGCAACATTTATGGGTGTCATTAATGCGAAGCATGTCACCGGGAGTACAAATGTGGTTATTTGAAGCATCATGTTTGTCCATTTGTACGACAAAAACACCAATTTACACTAAAATAAAGGTTCTTATTGGCATCAATGATTCCATGAAGAACCTTCAACATCTATTCCACAAAGGTTCTTAATAGTGGCGGAAGATTCTTTAGATGTTTAAAATGTTCTTCACACTAAGAAAATAATGGTTCTTTGGGGAACCAGAAATGCTTATTCTATGGCTTCAAACCAGCTTTTTGGAGTTTATAGTGGAAAAACGTTCATTAGATGCTTAAAATGTTCTTCACACTAAGGAAAAAAAGGATCTTTGTGGAACCAAAATGGTTCTTCGACACTTTTAAAAATAAAGGTTCCAAAAGTGTTTTTTTTTCCTTCCACAGGAGGACCGTTTTTGGTTCCCCATAGAAGCATTCAATGAACAGTTCTTAAAAGAACCATTTTTTTTCTTAGTGTGAAGAACTTTTTAAACATCTAAAGGACCGTCTTTTACTATAAAGAACCATAAAGCTTCCATGGATGTTAAAGGTTCTTCATGGAACCATCAAGGCCAGTAAAGAACCTTTATTTTTTAAGAGCAACTGAGAGAAATCACTCACACTACCTCGTAAAACTACAACTGTTATGCCCCCTAGAGGAGGAGCTGCACTTGGTGTATGTAATATGTCACACATGCAACACTCTCATGGGATAAATGATTGGGATTTATCCAAACCTGTAACTGTTTCTTCTCTCCCGATGTTTGTCTTTTTCCACCTTTTTCTCTCGTTCCTTCCGTCACCCCGGCTCTCTTTCTGGTGGCCCCCTTAGTGGGACGGTGCCCGGGGGCCAGAAAGGGGCCGCGGGGGGTGGATTGGGGGACGGAGGGGAGTCGTTGCGCAGCGACAGCTTGAGGAGCATGATGACGGGGGGCATTAAAGCCGGCAGGTGGCAGACGGTACAAAGCCGTCTGCATTCGGGAGACTTCAAGAACGGCAAGTGAGTCGAGCCCACAGGGGACAAGAAAGAGAGATGTGATGTGTATGTGTGTGTGAGATGTTTAAGAAAGTTAAAAATGCCTTTGTGTGGGTCTGCGCTTTGCTGAGATTTCAGGCCGCCTTGGAGTCTAATAATAGCAGGATCCATGCCACTGACTCACACACACTTAGAAACACTCAGAAGCGGCGATGGTTCATTTCAGTCCATTATAAAACACAACAGCCACAGCAATGACTCAAAAGACGGCATAACTGGTGATATCATGCACCTGATTCAGCCTGCAAAAGCGATATGTTAGGGATAAAAGGGTCTTGAATCGGCCTGAAGGGGATTATTTTGCGATAACGACCGGCTGACTGAGTCTGGAGTATTATACAGCAAACAAATGGACAGGGAATATTGATTTTATTGAGTTTTAAGTTTATTCATATTTTCCACAAGAATATGAAACTGCTCAATTGTTTTCAACATAACAATAATCAGAAATGTTTCTTGAGCAGCAAATTAGAATGATTTCTGAAGGATCATGTGACACTGAAGACTGGAGTAATGATGCTGAAAATTCAGCTTTGATTCATAGAAATAAATTACACTTTATAATATATTCAAATAGAAAACAATTTTTAAATTGTAATAATATTTCACAATATTACAGTTTTTACTGTATTTTTGAACAAATAAATGCAGCCTTGGTGAGCAGAAGAGAATTCTTTCAAATTAAAGTGTATGTGCTCTGTTCACAATCTAGTCACTTCCTGATGAAGCTAAATTAGTTGCACATAGCATTCCATCTTGATTTCGTTGTATTTTGGGAAAAGAAAGAATGTACATTATGATACTTTAAGTTAACATCCATTATAAATACAGTATGTTTGACTGCAGAAAGTCCCATTTAACTAGAATCGAGAGTTAATCAGAATCAAGTATTCCAGTGAGCTGTAATAAACTGTAATCACAATTAGATGAGAAAATGTGATGTGTTTCGATGACAAATTTCCATAATTTGTCTGATGAGTTTCTGAACACCAGATTTTTCAGAGCTGTCAACATACGGTTAAAGTTTTATAGAAGCCGTTTCGATAGCTGGAGGATGTTAAACACAGATTTTCCATCTTAATCGCCGACAAGTGAACCTGTGTAGCACGAAATATTAATGCATTAAACGTCCTCTAAATGTGCTTAATATTTCAGTGAATCCTACATTTATATCTGTCAGCAGTGTGAAGTGAATCCTGGGAGTGGAGGAAAAAGTTAAGAGAACCCAGACAGATTTATTTCAGCAAAATGTGACAAAACAATGCTGTGGCCCTGTCCCAAATTATGCACTTCATGCTGACTTTTGCATGTGTCCATGAAGTCCACACCATGGCAGCGTGTCCCATTTGTAGCGGTAGATTCCGGAGGGTTTTTATGAGCGCCTCCTATGGGGCATTTTCTCATTTAAGTGAGGACGGCAAAGGCTGAGGTTGGCATTTGAGACATTGGCCTACATAAATAAGATCCCAAAAAACAAGACTAAACAAACTGACTCAAGGAAATAACAAGGAAAACCGTGAATAGAGCGTTTTACAGTGTAACTGAAAACTATACCTTTAAAGTCAAAGTGAAATGCCCTTTCAACCCATTTAATCTCTGCAATCAGGTGTAGGGAGGAAAGTCGGGGGGGGGGGGAAAGTTGGGTGAGACATTCCATACAGCATATAAATAAAATAAACCCACAATAAATAAATGAATTAAAAATAAACCTATTGAGTACTGAAATTCAATAAAATTGGGTGCCAATAATTATAATAAAATATACAACAATATATTGCTAACATATAGTTTACAACATATTTACATAAATATATTTTCAGTGAGTTTTAGTTACTTGTATTTCAGCATTTTTTTTATATTGTCAATCTGAATACATTTAATTGTCTATTTTTTCATTTTCCAAAAACATATTTTATACATATATTTTTCTGCCCACTAAATATATTTTGTAATATATTTTTGCATGCAAAGGTTTGAAAAACATATTTAATCAAGCCATACAGCATATTTCGTCATATATTTTGGCCCATTTTTGTATATTGCATCTAAATACCTTTATATTGTCCATTTTTTGCATTTATGAAAACAAATTATTTTATGATTCAAAATTTATTTTCTTTGCCCTTGAATTACATTTTGTAATATATTTAGGCTTTTAATGGTTTAAAAAAAATTAAATATATACAGTATATACAGTGGATACGGAAAGTATTCAGACCCCCTTAAATTTTTCACTCTTTGTTATATTGCAGCCATTTGCTAAAATCATTTAAGTTAATTTTTTTCCTCATTAATGTACACACAGCACTCCATATTGACAGAAAAACACAGAATTGTTGACATTTTTGCAGATTTATTAAAAAAGAAAAACTGAAATATCACATGGTCCTAAGTATTCAGACCCTTTGCTGTGACACTCATATATTTAACGCAGGTGCTGTCCATTTCTTCTGATCATCCTTGAGATGGTTCTACACCTTCATTCGAGTCCAGCTGTGTTTGATTATACTGATTGGACTTGATTAGCAAAGCCACACACCTGTCTATATAAGACCTCACAGCTCACAGTGCATGTCAGAGCAAATGAGAATCATGAGGTCAAAGGAACTGCCTGAAGAGCTCAGAGACAGAATTGTGAAAAATTTAAGGGGGTCTGAATACTTTCCGTACCCACTGTATATAATATTTGAAAAGCATCTTTCATTAAGCAATGCTCTTTACAACATATTTCACAATATTTATTTACTTAATGATTTATCCACATGGGTTATTTTATCCATCAGATTTGTGAACGGGATTGCGAAAAGCAGCCACTAAATAACCAAATTTGTGTCATTTTAGAGACGGACCACTGATGAGTTGTGCAAAAAATGCCAGGAACATGTACTAAGTTGAGACAGTTTTGATTTCATGATGATTATTTTGAGACTAATTAAGACACAACAAAAGAATGAACAAGACGAGATGTGAATGAGGTACCAAACCTCACAAAACGCAACCTCACCAAACCAAAACAAACCCAGAGCTGCTACAACGCTACTGTATGCATGTGCCACTTGTGTGTAGATGTTCACACAGCAAGTGTTGCACACAATACACACAGGGGGCTCAATTTAAGTTTTCTCCACACCCTTCACTATCACCTCCTCTCCTCCAGCACCTCACATATTCTCTCTTCATCTCACATCTCTCTTCTCACACTCCATCCATACCACCAGTCCTCATTCTTCTCTCAACACACCCTCCGTTTTTCCCCATCAGTAATTGGATTCTATTTTAAGGTAGCTATACGTGTCCGTCTCTTGTGTTTGTGTCTCACACCCCCTTTTCCTGGTCTCTCTCTTCCTCTGTCTCTCTTTCTTGCCTACAGCTTGTTCTCCACTATGCTTATTTTGCCCCCTGGTGTTTGTCCTACAACTCCCTGATGCCCTTTACCAGCTTAACCAGTTGAGCCGGTGCCAGTCATGCCCTATGCCAGCTCATTAATGTCAACATGAAACTAAATTTGTCCCTGTTTACTTTATCAATACATGTTCCTGGTCCTACTGTGAAAGGTGAAAGGAAATTTTTTTAACATAAGACACTGAAGAAGAAGATAATATTAACTAATAGTCAAATAGATATTTAGTCATTGTTTTAGGCTATACTGTTGCATGTAATACAGCCTTTATAAAGTCTTGACAGAAGTCAACAGTCATTTTATGTCAAGGATAGAGCAATAATAACAAATTGGGATCGGTTTGAAAAAGAAGTGCAACCATTGGGATGCTCTGGATAGTGAACTTGGCCTTTACTCTGCATATCCAGGTCTAAAAAGACTGAAAAATTGGAGTATGCTGCCTTCAGGTCCTGTCCGAATGATTTTATTTACAAGACGAAGGGCCATATGAACGCTTGGACACTTTATTTTGACAGTACTTGCACTTAAGTGTACTGTAATATAAGGTAACTTCATGGGTTACCTTAAAGGTTTAGGGGGTAGGTTATTTATTACCCAGTTATTGTAACTACTATTATAAGTACATAGCACGTACACATGGTACAGGACTGTAAAATAAAGTGCTACCAGTTCATGCGACAACTACATTTCATGTAAAAAGCATCAATTACACACCTAATGTGCTCTTTATTATGATGCAAAACCATTAAAAAAATCTCCTGTGAAGTGAAAAGTGAGAAATTCTTGAATGTTTTTGCAACCAAAAATCACTTGTGCGTCACATTGTATTTGAAGGCAGCATTTCCTCATTAAATATCTTGTTTCACATAAAAGTATGTCACATTACAGAAGTAAAATGGGATGTGAATGCCTTTTCATACTGAGTTTAATATCAGGATGGTTTTCCTCCACTGGAGCAAGTTTATGTTACGTCCCATAAACTTTTTATTACATTCAGCTTTAAATCACTCTGAAATGTGTTAAATGAATTCTTTCAAATGTTCACTGACAGGCACTGTCAAAACAAAATGTGCAAAAAATTTATCTTTTGGGGTAAATCAGCCTGACACGTGTCACCTGTCTACTCTTAAAAGGTGCACATTAGTACATTAGAGTAGTAATATGTACCATTTAGATGCTAGTATGAACCTTTTAGGGATAAATAAGGTTCAAAGATGTCCCTTTAAGGCAGGGATGTCCAAACCTGCTCCTGGAGGGCCAACGTCCTGTATAGTTAAGCTCCAACTTGCCCCAATACACCTGCCTGGCAGTTTCAAGCCTGAAGACCTTGATTAGCGGGTTCAGCTGTGTTTAATTGGGGTTAGGGCTAAACTCTGCAGGACAGTGTCCTTCCATGAGCAGGATTGGACACTCCTCCTTTAAGGATATTGCCCCAGTGACCAGCTGTTGTACCCTAAAGGTACAATTTGTGCACATTTTGTCTGAGAGTGTGGGATTGCTGAGATTTGGCAAGCTGAAATGGGATACAATAGCCAGAGAATCTTTATAGGAATCGTGTTTTCAGCTCAGGTGAAACTCACTGTGAAGTTTCCGAGGTGAATTTGACACAGTTTTGAGATCAGAGTGAAACAGGGCTAATGAGCGAAACAGAGGGATGTAATTTGCGAAGGGAGGGGCGGAGAGGACAAAAGAATGACGGATGAGCCAACGTAGTTGGTTGGCTGCTGAACGGACACAAGGGGCCGTGGTGTTACTTAAAACGAGTGTCGCAAGAAACGACGTGCAAAGTTAAGAGAAGAAAGGGAGGAAAGAGATGTGTGAAGATGGGAGGCTCTCAACAGAACAAAAAACAGTCTCCCGGAAGAACTAGTGGCGGCCGACTGACGCCACACACGCCGCGGCACACACATGCGCACGGTCGTTTAGGGCAGATGCGTCACACGCCGAGATCCAGTCAGACACGCACGGGAACGGGCCGCAAGCAGGCTGCACACGCCTCCCAGACACATGCGCACGCTCACCGCTCGCAGTCGGCTCAAGGAAGTCACACTCGGGCCGGGAACGGACACGCACACTTGCAGACTCACGCAGACCAGGGCGGCTGTGGTCTCTTCTGCTACCTGTGTTACGGTGGCTACTGCCTCTGTTTGATGCTTCTTTCCTTTTTTCTCCTTCTCCTCCTCTCCCCACCTACACCTCGCACTCCGCCTCCTCCTTCTTCCGCGCCTCTACCCCCTTCTCCTTCTGACGACACCGTCTTTTCATTGTCCTTTTCCTCTCTGGCTGTTCCATTCTGTCCCCATCCGTCCCTGAACCTCTCATCCTCCTCCATGTCTCCGTTATCACCTCTCCTGTCTTCAACTGACTTCCTGACTTTCCTTCACCTGGATTCCGAACTTTTTCCTTTCAACCGGTCGCCTCCCCTTCCTCCATGCCCATCTGCGTCACCTGCTCCTCCTCCGACCCCTTCCAAATCCTCCTCGGATCCTTCTCCTCGTCCCCGCCCTTTTATTCTTGTCCCACCTTCTCTGCTCCTCCTTCCTCGTCCCTCCCTCTGTCGCTCCCGCCCTTCTTCGTCTCACTCCTTGCCCTCTCTCCTGCTCTGCCCACACAGTTTGTCCGACCATGCCCTCTCCTCGGTCGAGACCTTGGACAACATCCCTTCGATGGGGGCGACGCCTCGGCCCCGCACGTTGCTGCGTCAGCAGAGCCTCCAGCAACCCTTGATCCAGGCTCCGGCCCCAAGTTTGGCCAGCAGGCCGCCCATCTCCCAGAGTCTGGGTCAGCTGCACACCCAGCCGGGTAGCGGAGGGGGCGGAGGCGCGGGGCCAGGGGGAGGGGGCGGGGCCGGCTCAAGGAGCTCTAGGGGCGGCCCGGCAGGTGGCGGAGCTTCACGCTATAGGCCAGGAGGTGCCGGGGGACAGGCCTCTTGTGGGAACCCTGGCAGCGTGGATCACATGATGGGTCAGATGAAGAAACGAGGCCTGGACGTTAAATCTTTCCTGTAAGTCGCTTCCTGTGTGGCTCTATCCTGTGCATGCCTTTTTGTCCTGTATTTGCATGTCCTAACATTATTAGTCTCATCTAAGTACTTTACCAGTTGTTTAGGAGAGTGGTTCCTAACCACGTTCCTGGAGCCCCCCAACACTGCACATTTTGTATCTCTCCTTTGTCTGACACAACCAGTCTTTACTAATAAGCTGATGATCTGAAACAGGTGTGTTTGATTTAAGAGACATGGAAAACATGCAGTATTGGGTGTGTGTGGGGGGGGGGGGGTATGGTTGGGAGCTCCTGGTTTAGGAATGGGAATAATTGGACATTTTCACCCAAAAATGAAAATTCTGACATTGACTAATCTTCATGTCGTTCCAAACTCATACAACTTTCTTTCTTTAGTAGAGCAGAAAAAGGAGAAGTTGATCACGCTGCTCTTTTCCATTAAATAAAGACATACAGTGACTTGGGCCTGTAAAGCTACAAAAGTGACTAAAGAAGCAACATAACAGGGATCCACTGCTTTCCAAATCTTTTGAAGCGAAATGATGACTTTGTGTCTGGAGCAGACCAAAATATAAGTCATATTTGTTACAAAGTTTTGCCACAACTCTGAAATTTCATTTCCATTCTTGTATATTCAAATATACCATATCAAGACGTGTCTCACAGATTTCCTATTGTATTCGGTCTGAAATGGTACTTAAATTGTAGTCTGTTCTTTGTACAAAGTCATCATGTGACTATATAATGTATGGACTACTTTTATGATGCGTTTTGTCTTTTTTTAAAGGTCAATAGTGTCCGTCCTCATTATATCAAGACGTGTCTCACAGATTTCCTATTGTATTCGGTCTGAAATTGTACTTAAATTGTAGTCTGTTCTTTGTACAAAGTCATCATGTGACTATATAATGTACAAGTCGTATGGACTACTTTTATGATGCGTTTTGTCTTTTTTTAAAGGTCAATAGTGTCCGTCCTCAATTTTTTATTGTAAGGAAAAGAGCAGTGGTAAATCATCATTCTCCAAAACATCTTATTTTGTATTTCACAAAAGAAATCATTCATTTTTGGGTGAACCTGAAAGTACCATTTTTGTTCCAGTTATCGCTCATGCATTATTTGGGAAATATTTCAGACTGCACCAGTTCCCTTTCTCTGGGATGCTTCATAAATACTAGCCCTGCTTTAGTACTGGAAATAATAGAGTTATTAAAACAGCGTAAATCTCCCAGAGTTCAGCTGAAAATGATCTACGTGCCTCTTCTTGTTTGTCCTCGCCTCTATTCCTGCACCTTTGTCTCTCTTCCTCTACACCTGTCTGTCTCCAGACTCTGTCAGACAGTCGTTCATTCGGTCACACTATATTTCAGCCCCGCAGCAGAATATCACTCCCGTCCCTCAGCGCTCTGCACTGATGTGCTGTTTTGTGACGTTCTGTTTTATATGGCTGAATATTGCCTTGTGTACGGCCTGCCTCAGCTGGTTTAAATGTGTGTCATTTTAGGACCTCAGGGGACCGCTGGAGATATGGTACCGGGACTAATATTATGTGTGTGTCAGCACATGCGTTTGTGTTTGGGCATGCGTTTGCCAGCGTATGAGTGTGTTCATGAATGTTTAATGTGCTTCTACGGTGTTTAAAGGGACAGTTCACTTCAAAATGTTTTAATTCTTTCTAAACACCATAAAAGTAGTCCATACAACTTGTGCACTATATTCAAAGTCTTCTAAAGTCACATTTATACTTATATGCAAGTCCAATTTACTGATATTTACTGAATTTACACAATAGTTCTCAAATGTTGCGTTATTAAATTAAACTGTTGCACTTTCGGTTGCAAAACATGAATTACTATTACATTACAAGTTTTAAAATGCACGCATGCAAATTCGATTTTTTTATATTTATTTTACATAAGATATTTTACAGATTTTGTGTTTCATGGAAGAAAAACGTCATATGGGTTTTGGAATGGCATGAGAGTGAGTACTGTAAATGGCAAAATATTCATTTTTTTGGTCAGCCATCCTTTTAATATCCCTCTGTTACACTTATGTTCGGTCTTTTGTTTTCAAACAGGGTCGTTTATTCTAAGTCTGAAACATAATGCCCTAAAATAGCCATGACTTATTGAGTGAACAGGACTGCAGACTATCAGCCGACCGCAGCACATAACAGCTTGACAGAAGCTACAGGTCTTCAATAGACGCTCTGGTTGGGTATATATAACAGCGTTTAATGCAGTCTGTAAATCTCTCCGCCTGCCACTGTGTGACCTGGGTAGGAAGGGAGGGCAGGTCTCAGCTCAAATGACAAACAATTAACATGACTGAACATCATCTAATTTCCCAAGATTATCCACACGTGAACACATAGCAAATCGGCGTGATTGATGGATTTCATGGTTCTCAAGTGATGTAACATGGTTGAATTTGTAAGCCTGCCTCAGTTGTGCGTATGCGACATTTGTCTCTGTTGTGATGCATTTAATTGAATTATAATAGATGTTTCCTGAATGGGGTCGGAGTGAGAGAAGGCCTGTAATTTTCACATTTAAACACAGCGATTCAGTGAAGAATAGCTAGGTGTCTTCACGCGCTGCTAGGTCAACATCTTTTTATGACAGGTTTGAAAAAGACTTTATAGTGAAAGGCCGCTGGATATTTTATACAAATGCTATTATGGCAGTTCAACCTGTGCCACATGATATTTACACAAATTTTTCAGATGCACTTCTTGTGCTTGATATGTATTCTTCATTCTTCTATTTATCATTGTCTCGTTTTTTCCAGTTCTGTCCAGTGATTGAAGTAGTACTTAGTGTTATTTTAGTATTATTTACAGTATATGTTGTCATAGTATTTACTCATGTTTTAATTAGCTTTTATTTTTTCAGTTTTCATTTTAGTTATATTTTATATTCTTCATTCTTCTATTTATCATTGTCTCGTTTTTTCCAGTTCTGTCCAGTGATTGAAGTAGTACTACGTTATTTTAGTATTATTTACAGTATATGTTGTCATAGTATTTACTCATGTTTTAATTAGCTTTTATTTTTTCAGTTTTCATTTTAGTTTTAATTTAAATTTAATTTTATGTGATTTTGTCATTTTTTCGTTTTTGTTTTTTAGTATTTCTATTTAGCTTATTTTAGAAATTTGAGTACTTCAGCTTATTTCCGTTATTTACAACATTTCTATTTTTCTTTTAGGTTGAAGTTTTTCCATCTAATATTTATATGTTATGTTATTTTATTTCAGTTTTAATCCAATTACGGTCATCATTTACTCACTGTCATGTTGTTCCAAACCTGTATGATATTGATGCTGTTCTTTGGACAAAATGGACAAAAAAGTACTATAACAGTAAGTACTCCGTATAAGTTCTGAAGACTTAGCACACAAGTTGTATGGACAATTTTAAATGTGCTTTTCTGCATTTTTGCAGCTTGTTTGCCTTTGGAGAAGCAATAATTTATATAATTATATAATAACGTATTGGGGAAAAAGCTGCTTACAAATCAAATTGTAACGTTTCGGTTAAGAAAGTCTGTCGTTTAGGGGTTTGTGACATTATAAAGAGTATATTTTTTGGTGAACTATTCCATTAAATGTGTATGTTTGGATGTACATTTTTGTTTCCACAGTTTGTTGTATGTGTGTTTGATTGCGTTTATACGAAGGTAGGTGTTGAGCTTAAAGTCTTCGCAACAGATTCACGTTAACCCTGAATCATTGATTTTCTGTCCTCCGAATCATTACTCTCAAAATGGATTGTTACTCCAAGCCAGAGGAAGAAAAGAGAAAGAAATTGGGGAAATCAGAAATTGGAGTCAGAGTCAAGGTTTAGAAATGCATACTACCATACTACAATTACTATTGCTGCAGTTTGCAATAGTATATGCTCTGGAGATTTTCCGTATGCATTTCATGTCGGATGACCTACAACATTTGTCTTTTCATTTCTGGTATGGATAACTGTAACATTTCTATATGCAGTATGTGCATTGTTAAATGTTACAAACTGTAGTATGCTACAGGTACACTGTCATCACATGAAATGACTATGTTGCATGTTTAAGTTAGCATCTGATTAATTTAGCCAGATTATTTTGGTTTGATCAAATAACAGGGTTTCTGCAGGCCCTTAAAGTCTAAATTCACCCTTTCACAAATTAAGGCCTTAGAAAGGTCTTAAATCAAAGTCTTAAATTCAACCAAGTCATGGTATTAACTGCTGCATGCATTGCTAAAAATGAAATCTTCATATTTATGTCTTGTTTTCCAGTGCGAATATATAAACATCCTTAAATTAAGATACAGTTACTTAAAAAGCAAAATTAAGATTTGAAGTCTTGTTTTCTGATAATTTGAACAAAATTAAGCAATATTATGCATAAAACAATAACTAATATCTGTCAATAGGGTATGAGAACTTGTTTTCCCTTTGAATTAAGTCCACTGGCAAAAATTTGTTTGTGTTTTATTCATAAACTCAGTTCATTTTGATCAATTTCTCAGAAAACAAGACTCCTCAAAGTCAATGTATCCTGAGAAGAATCTTTAGACCTTTTTAATGGAAAACAGGACTTAAAAAAGCAAAATGAAGAACATTTTAAGCAATGCGCTTTTTTTTTTTTTGGTAGAATAAATGAAAAAGTAATGAAGATCTTTTGGATGTTGTATTTTCAGACAAAGTTGATAATAGACATTTATTATTTATAGACTATATTGTGTCCTCTTCAATTTATTCCTTATATTTTCTTTACTTGGTCTGATAAATTTTACCTGCAGAAACCCTACAATAATGACCTAGAGAAAGAGACCAAATAAAAGCCGATGATATTGTTTTAGATTCAAAATATAAAAGTTAAATGCATTGTGGAATAGAGTAGTCCTTGAGGTTTGCATACTGTGTATTTTAGCAAAAGCAGTAAATCATTTCATGCATACAGAGAATTCACAATCTGTGAACAATATGCATACTGCAAAAATAGTATGGAAGTATGCCATTCCCAAAACATCCTTGTTCCGCTTATGCTGGGAAGACTAAATATTTCATCTCCGCTGGTTAAAGGGGGATGTCATTGACACACATACATGGCCTTGGGTCTGACATAGAGACAGAGAAAAGCAGAAGAAAGAAAGAGAGGAAGGGGGAGGTGGAGGTGGAGTGTAATTGAGGGTTGTTGGGTGTGTTATCAGTGGTCAGCGACAGTCCTGTGAACATCCCCGAACATACTCCCATCCAGCTCTCACCGGAAAAGTGCCTCTTTTTATTGCTTTGACAATATTGATTCCTGCCTGTTGCACGCATGAGTGTGTGTCGTACATGTGCGAGTGTGTAGTCGCACCAGCCAGGAGCTATTTTTTGCAGCCATTAAATTCAGAAAGGTAAAAATAGCCAGAGTGTGCCAAAATGGAGGGAAGCCCTGGAGAATATGAAGGAACGGATGGATTTATAGCAGGAGAGAGAAGAAAAATGGAAGATGGGGAAGTGGAGGGGGAGGGATGAAGAGTATTAAAACCACTTTAGATGGGAGGAGAAGGAAAGGATGTGAAGAACAAGAGATCATAATAACATATGACAAGGTTAGGACTTGCTCAGCTGAAAATGAAAATACTGGTATTGTTCACTCACCCTCACGTCGTTCCAAACCCGTACGCTGTTAATTTTTTTGTGGAAAATAAAGGGAGATATTTTGAAGAATGTATACCATGGGGATGTAAAAAATCTTGCCTGAACATTTTTTCATGAATAAAAGATTTAATTCATAAAAATAAAATGATTAAAAAAATTAGTTGTTTTAAATTTTATAAACAAATTTAGGCATCACAACAACATAATATGAATAATATGATAAATAGTGTAATATAGAGTAGTATAACATAAAAAAATTAATATTAATTTTGACATTTGCTAAAGATTTTTTTTTTATTCTAATAATTAACTTAAGAAATGAAGACAAAATAATATAGAGAAGAATATAGAATATTGTAGCAATATGCGGTTGGTAAACCTAAGAATGTAAACTGTTCGTTTTAGATCAAATGGCGGCTTTCAAAAGCTGTTTAAGAGGAGTTTAATAGCAGGATATTAGAGAGAGGTTGAGGCTCAGAGATGAGGGGGATTTGTAAGGAGAGAGAAAAATGAAGAATGTAAGGAAGAGAAGAAAGAGGGTGAGCAGTGACCCAGAATGCAGCAGCTCTGTGCTGACACCTCACACACAACAATTAGTCCAGATCTCTCTAACGGCCCTCAATTAAGGCTGAAGAGAGGGATGAAAACACCAGTGAAAGAGGGAGAGAGCGAGACAGGTGCAGAGAGAAGATCCAGACAATGTGTTGAGTGAAGAGGACAGTAAATCAATGTGTGTGTACCAGAGAATGTGAGTTTGAGTGTTTACAGGCCTGTTCACACCGAGAGCTGCTCTAAACGTGACGGGAATGACTGGAGAACTATTCACACAGAGCGCGACATAAAATGTTGTCTGATTTGAACAAATTACAACCTAAGATTAAATATACAAACAAATCTGACATAAAATATTGATTTTATGATTTTAACACAAAACTTGCAATACAATTGACCTTGGTTTAACACAAAATGCAACCCATCTGACAAAGATTTTACTTGTTTTAGCAGAACATTCGATTTGTCTGACAATAACATCTCTTGCAACGCAAAACATAACTTACAATCTCACATTTTAGCATAAAAGAAGAAAAAAGACCTGTTATAGTTCGTTCCTGGTGCTAACAGGTCTTATTTGTTGAGATCAACAGGTCTCATCGGATCAGCTGGCGCGTTTACGTGACACTGTTTTCAACTATATTTTTTAAACTTTATGCGTTTTGGCAATTAATTTACACGACAATGGCATTTTGGTGGCTTGAAAACGATACTGTTATCATCTTAGTGTAAAACGTTACTTTAGTGTCATTTTCTACTGTGAAACAATGGCCCAGTGCTGCCACCTTGTGGAACAACTGATTAGTGCAGAAACTAGTCAATGTGACCTCTGCGTACAAAGTGCGACCGCTGCATGTGCGACCTCTGCATACTAAGTACAAAAATTGGATGGTGCATGTTCAATACGTGCGTACTATTCTGATGACAAAATTTGTGTCACACTCACTGTACACCGACCCTCGTGTACACATAAAAACCGAAGTATACTTTGGCCTTAAGTGTGCATATGCAGACAATAGTGCGCGAAATCTGCATATTCACTAATAAATCATGGCTTACCAATACATTTTATACTAAAAATCGCAGTTATAAAGATAACACAGATGGCCGATATAATTGGAATTAGTTTCAGAACGATTTTTTCCAGCTTATGAATGGTAAAAACATTGACAACCAGTCAGAATCCACCTGACATTAAAGAACAATTGATATAACATTTATAGCGACAGACAACAAAACTGCAGCATGCTTAAGATAAACTGAACATTATTAGTGTAGATGCCATTATATTTATCGTTGTACGTATCCTTATAGGTATCATTCTTAGTGTGAATAGGCCTTAGAAAGGGATAGTTCACCCAAAAATGCTGATTCTGTCATTTCCTCACTCTCAAGTTCCAAACATAGATATGTACACGTAGATGCCTCATTAGCGACTGTTTCTATGGGCCGCTATACGCAAGCCATCCGCCATATTGGAAGGGTCAACTTAACGTGCCATTCACCATAATAATCAATGAATATTCAAAGATGCCTCAATCCTGCACAGCCGATGATCTTCGAACCCTTGAGTACCATGGCCGAGAGAGCTCAATGCGCTGCAACTTAGAAAACACGTGAAAATGGACAAAACCACCAGAAAATTTGTAAAACATCTTCGTCAGTTTGACAGTGCTACAAATACTTGCAATAACCAAATACAGAAACGAGCTGCAAAAACAGAAACGCGCTGCAAACACCATTTAAATCCTGGCTGTTTTTACAACCTTCGGCTGTGCAGGATTGTGGCATCTTCGAATATTCATTGGCGATTATGATGAATGACGTCAAGTTGACCGTTGATGGTGGACTACGTGCTTGGAGCGGTCAACTGAGGCATCTATGGTTCCAAACCTGTAGGACATTCTTTCTTCTGTTGAGCGCAAACGATGTTATTTTGAATAATTGCCGGTAGCCGTTGGCATTTCTTGAGGATCTTGGGTTTTTAGAGAGCGTTAACATTAAAAGCGGGCATATTTGTAAATCAGCTGCTGTAAAACAGAACGTGTGCAGTGCGGTCTGAGGAATGGGGCCGATATCCCAAACTCAACACTAATCATATCTGCTGCCTACTAACGGTTTCTCCTTCTTGTTTCCTCTCGCTCTCAACTCTTACTTTGTGCACTTTACTGCTCTCTCTTTGTGTGTCATTTTCTTGGTGAAGGGAAGGAAAAATGGTGGTTCTCTCTCTCGCGATCGGATTGGCCGAGCAGGACGACTTTGCCAATCTGCCAGACCTACAGGAAGTACCGCCCAGTCAAGAAACCCCCCCTGAAAAGAGGTATCTGTCAGAGTGTGTGCATGTGTGTGTGTGCATTGAGAGGTGTATTATATGTTTGACCAACCCACTGCAAGCGGTTGAGCACCCACCAGAGAGCACGGCATTGTGGGTAATTCCCATCATAGCGTGGATTTGCTACCGGCTCGGGTAGCAGTTACAGACACAGCGGTGTGTTGTATTCTCGCCTGCTCTCTCTTTCAAGTCGTAATGAGAACCAGTAGTTTCTCTCAAGCTCTATTCCAAAACGCTAGTGAGCCATCATGCTATCGACTGCCAACATGGGCAGCCAAATCTCATAAGTGAGCTATTTGTAGTGCACTTCATAGGCAGCAGCTCTGCATTGCAGGTGAACCTCACAAAAGAGCTCTACTCATGAGAACTGACTCTTAATTGACTGCGGTAAAGTTTAACATTAGCATATTGGTAATCTAATGATGTGATACTCTAATAAACATTGGCGATACAAAGTGTGCACAAGTTTTGGGTAAAATAGATTTCAGTATTGATCTAATAAGTATTAATACAAAATAATGCTAGAAAATGGCGCACACTAAGTTTAAAAATAGTTTGATGTTAGCATGTTGCTAAATAGCGATATTGAGAATTACAAGACAGTGTTTTTAATTGATTATTATAGTAGGATTAGCATGTTGTCATGTTTACATATTCTAATAAGCCTTAAAAGCATGTTGCAAATACAAATTACAAGTAAAAGTCGATTTTTAATTTGACTGAACTATTTTATTGATTCGTTTATTCTTTTGTTTGATGAAAGCATGCTACTATAAGCTAACAGCACAATACTCAGCATAAAAAACATAGTACAGACACGTTTGGAGTAAAACATTTTAACTTGTATTTCAATGATTAGCAAACTACAGGAAAAATGGCACTTTCAATTGATTTTATCATAGCAAGGTTAGTATGTTGTCATGTTTACATTGTGCTACTCTAATAAGCCTTAAACGTATGTTATACATACAAAAAATAAACAGTAAAATAGTGAATCTTTCAGTTAGATTGAACTATTGTATCAGTTATTTCCTGTATCGATGCTCTATTTACAAGAATACCAAAATTGATTCTGTAAGAGTTTGATGATAAAATGCTACTAAGCTAACAATGCAATACTCAAATTAGCATAAAAATACATAGTACAGCTAAGTTTTGAATAAAATGGTGCATTTTAAACATATTGCAGTAGTTTGATAGTGTTGCTAAACAGCGATACTCATGAGATCAACAGGAGAAATTACACTTTCAGTTGATTTTATTATAAGATGACGTTAGCATGTTGTTGTGTTTACATTACTATTCTCTAATAAGCCTTAAAATATGTTTCTCATACAAATGAGTGAAATAGTTCAATCTAACTAAAAAGATTGACTATTTCATCAATTATTTTCAGTATTGACGCAAAAACAGCTCTGTTTACAAGAATACTCAAATGTATTAATGATAATAAAAAGAGTTAATGATAGCATGCTGCTAAGCTAACAACTCAATATTCAAATGAACATAAAAATACATATACGGACAAGTTCTGAATAAAATGGCGCATTTTTAACTATTTATATTCCAATAGTTTGATGTTAGCATGTGACTAAATAATAATACGCAGGAGAACTACAGGAGAAACGGCACGTTCAGTTGATTTTATTATAGCGTGACGTTAGCCTGTTATCGTTTTACTTTTTTTTTTATGTTTTATTGCAATACTCTTAATACGCCTTAATATGTTGCACATACAAACGAGTAAAATAGTCTGTTTATTTCAGCAAATCGCAGATACTTTTAGTATTGATGCAAAACACTCAATTTACTACAACAAAGTTTGATGATAACATGCTAATGGCATAATACTCAAATTAGCATAACGATACATAGTACAGATTGATTTTGTGTACTTTAGTATAGTTTTTACTGTTTATATTCAATATTTTCATTACGCAATTACATATCGTTGCCATCCACCATCTTAAAGTATTCACTTAAGTGCTTGTCACACTGTTTTCTTCGTGAAGGATGCAATGCTGCCTTAGATTTGTGTCTAAACGAGGTTTCTTGCAGCTGTGTTATTTTCCACCTACTTTGTGGAACAAGGAACACGCCGGATGAATGCTATCCAAGTAGACGTCTCGCTAGGTTTTGGAAGAGCGCTTCAGAATGGCTGATACTAAGTAAATGAACAAGCTGTACGCTCGGCTGTATGTCGCTAATAAGTGCTGAGCTCATTAATCATGCTAATGAGCCTCACCTGAGGCTAACGGCTGTTTGAACACCATTGGTGGCTGTGTGGGCCAGAGCTCAGCCAATGAGGTGTGAGATACAGTGACTTCCTTCACACTGAGATGTGAACTGTTGTGATCTTGACTGCACGTCTTGCGCGTGTCTTGTTTATTTCTGGTTTTGGCATTTTTATCCCTATTTGTTCTTCTTTCATCCTCTGACTTTAGTGTCAGATCCTTTTATCTCTGCTCTCCTCAAACACGTATACCAAGTTCACTGTTTTTCTCTTGTTTTTTATGCTTTATGCTGTATATTTGTGCTCTCTCAATAGGTGTCTCATTAGTTTTACTTTTCTCACTCTGATGTATGTTTCTGAATGGAAATTACTGTGCAGTATGCAGCCTAAGTTGAACAGTCTGCATTATGAACCGATAAATATTTCAAATAGATTGCTGTGTTGTCAAAATATAAATATAAATATTTATAATAAAAATATAATATATTTATAATTGTATTAAAAAATATACATATAAGAATAAATTAACAAACATTAAATTTATTAACATTAAACATACATACATTTAATATAGTATAAGTACATATTTAAATATATAATAATAAGTATATATGTAAATATTTAATTTTTTGTTTATATCTTTATTTCTGTTATCATTAATATAATTAATTATTATAATTAATAATATTTTATATATGAAATATGTATTATATTATATATCTTTATTTTTTATATATTATAAATATGTATTTTAATATATTAAAACATTTTTATTAAAGTTGACATATAACGTAAATAAAAAACATATTGCAAAATAAATGTAAATGTAAATATTCAGTATCAATTTCAATATTTTGTCCCAAATTATGATTAAAAATAAGCTAAAAATCTGAATTTGTCAATTTAATAATTTTTAAGCGACATTAACCCGTGATTCTCTTTTTTGATTAATTTTTGATCAGAATTTGAAAATGTAAAGCATTTTTTTTTTGCACAAAGTTGGATTAAAAAGAATTAATAAATCTAATTTAAAAATAACCATATTTACATGTATTATTTTAAATATTTGATTCATATCTAAAAAATAAGTATATGCAAATAAATGTGTATAAAATATACATCTAATTGGTTATTTTTAAAATCAGATTCATTTTTAATTCAATTTTGTTTTTTTTTGTTTTTTTTTCCAAATTCTGATAAAAAATTAATTAAAAAGGGTTGATGTTGATGCCCATCCATCCATCCATCCATCCATCCATCCATCCATCCATCCATCCATCCATCCATCCATCCATCCATCCATCCATCCATCCATCCATCCATCCATCCATCCATCCATCCATCCATCCATCCATCCATCCATCCATCCATCCATCCATCCATCCATCTATCATCTATCATCTATCCATCCATCCATTTATTATCTATCTATCTATCTATCTATCATCCATCCATCCATCCATCTATCATCTATCATCTATCATCTATCCATCCATCCAACATCTATCCATCCATCCATCCATCATCTATCCATCCATCCATCATCTATCTATCTATCTATCTATCTATCTATCTATCTATCTATCTATCTATCTATCTATCTATCTATCTATCTATCTATCTATCTATCTATCTATCTATCTATCTATCTATCTATCTATCTATCTATCTATCTATCTATCTATCTATCTATCTATCTATCTATCTATCTATCTATCTATCTATCTATCTATCTATCTATCTATCTATCTATCTATCTATCTATCTATCTATCTATCTATCTATCTATCTATCTATCTATCTATCTATCTATCTATCTATCTATCTATCTATCTGTCTGTCTGTCTGTCTGTCTGTCTATCTATCTATCTATCATCCATCCATCCATCCATCCATCTATCATCTATCCATCCATCCATCCCTTATCTATCTATCTATCTATCTATCCATCCATCTATCATCTATCTATCTATCTATCCATCCATCCATCATCTATCCATCCATCCATCCATCAGCTATCCATCCATCCATCCATCATCCATCTATCCATCCATCCATCCATCAGCTATCCATCCATCCATCCATCATCCATCTATCCATCCATCCATCCATCAGCTATCCATCCATCCATCCATCATCCATCTATCCATCCATCCATCCATCAGCTATCCATCCATCCATCCATCATCCATCTATCCATCCATCCATCCATCAGCTATCCATCCATCCATCCATCATCCATCTATCCATCCATCCATCCATCAGCTATCCATCCATCCATCCATCATCCATCTATCCATCCATCCATCCATCAGCTATCCATCCATCCATCCATCATCCATCTATCCATCCATCCATCCATCCATCCATCATCTATCCATCCATCATGACCATAATTTCAATTCAGTACAACATATTATCTTTATTTGCTAATTTAAATGAACTTAAATTAAATTCAGTACAACAAATACCATTTTAATACATTAGATTTGCAAATAGCAGTAAATAAATAATATTACTTAATATAGCAGTGATTATTTTTCACATTACCGTGTGCTACTGAGAAATGGAGTTAAACATGCTTAATTATCATAAAAACATATCTTAATACAGACAATAATAATGGTCTTAAAACATACTTTATTTTCCTCAAGCACAATATAATTTCTTATTCAGTTGAGTTGATGGTGGGCTGAAGTGTGACCCAGACGTGTTCCTGACAGGTTTCGTGTCATTCGCTCATGAGACAGCGATTCATATCATGTAAAGACTTTTCTCTGCTGTTGATTTCGCTGTTGATTCAAGCGTGTGGCACCTTTCTAGCGAGGCTTTGCTGTGGATCGGGGCTGAAGCTCCCACTGCGATCATGGCATTTCGATTGAATGGATTTAAAAGTACACACACACAGAGTATAAATGCTGTGAGACTCTCGACTGTGTGGTATCAGAGAGAGGATCTTTCTGTTGTAAACCCAGCCGGAGGCTCCGTTAGTTTGAGTCTATGAATGAAACTCGTTGTGTGTTGTTCTACTGTACACGCTGTAGACATTTACACTATTCACAGTGGAATACTAGTGTACTGCATACTGTGAAATATATACTGTATGCTGCCTAATGATGACATGTATTTTGAAATTTGCATATCATAGTATATACATACCATTCAAAAGAATGGGGTCAGTAAGATTTTTTTTCTTATGCTTTCGAAAGAAGTCTCTTCTGTTCACCAAGGCTGCATTTATTTGGTCAAAAATACAGTAAAAACAGTGAAATATTATTACAATTTGAAACAACTGTGTTCTATGTGAGTATATTTTAAAATGTCAATTACTCCTGTGATTCAAAGATGAATTTCAGCATCATTACTCCAGTCTAGTCACTTGATCCTTTAGAAACCATGCTGATTTAGAGCTCGAGAAACATTTATTGTAATTATCAATGTCGAAAACAGGTGTGATGCTTCATATTTGTGTGGAAACCGTGATACGTTAGTTTTTTTCAGGATTCTTTGATGAATAGAAAGTTCAAAAGAACAGTGTTTATTTGAAATAGAAATATTTTGTAACATTATAAATGTCTTTACTCTCACTTTTGATCAGTTTCAATTAATCAATGCATCCTTGATGAATAAAAGTATCAATTGCTTTAAAATAAAATCTTACTGAAACCATGGTTATTATAGTTAATTAAAACGTGTTACTTAAAATAAAATAAGCATCAACTGAAACAAAATAAAGTTACTTCTTATTGCAACAAGTTAATAAGGAAAGAATGTTCATTTTTATTGTGTTTAAAACTGAAATAAATATTAATAAAAAAAACTATAGACATTTAAAAAAAAGAAAAACAGCTAAATTAACAATTTAGCGAATATTTAAATGAAAATACAAGATATATATGAAAAAGTAATTCAAACTATTAATAAAACAAAAAAGTATATATATATATATAAGTTGTACTGTATCTTTCAACACCTGCTGATGTTCATTCATGTTTATTTCACTCTATAACTAGTATTAAAGTGGACGAGACTTGTGCTCCACACTGCCATTTGAACTGAAGCACATTAAAGAGCTTCAGAACAGCATTTATTGGTCACATTTTTGAAAGCTGAGACTTTGTTTCTTATCAGAAATGGCAAAGCACAGAGCTCTTTGTGAATATTGGATGGGAGAGTCGCATGACAAATAATGTTTGGTGAAGTTAAATCAGTGGGCCTAGCTTGAACTAGAGCTGATCCAAACTATATGATTGCTCGATCAGTTCTAAATTATGTATGTATGCTCAGGGGCGGACTTACCCATTAGGCAAAGGTAGGCGACCGCCTTGGGCCCCCAAAAGCCAAGGGCCCCCTAAAATGCTTTTCATATTGGACATGCGCACTAAGCGCGGACACGCGAACGGTTGCTGTTTACGGTGTTTATTACCACAACAACTGTCCGAGTCTGTGGCACCTGCAGGTGTACGGCTGTACGCACTGCGAGTACCATGAGTACGCAAACATTTCGACTGAACCCATGCCGTTAATTATGAATTTATCAGTCTTTTGCATGCCAAACTCAATTTCTGCATAGAAATATTACGCCAAATAGAAGCAGAAAATCATGCTATACGCACTTTCATGAGATCGGGTTAGCCTACAACAATGAATTTGTTGGCTATTTTACAAATGGGAATACAACGAATTCATGACAATGTTTACATTCAAGCTACCCGTAAAATGTATAGTGAAAAGTACATTAAAAGTGTCTGGAATGCAATAGAGTAATTTTAAAGCTGTTTTTAAAGCATTTGCTGCATGGATAAAAAATATAAATAATTAACATATCATACAAAATTGCTTTGCAGCAAATTCTTTAAATTTTAAGGTAGGCCTATTCAGAATAGAGCAACATAAAAATCAGAAAAAGCAGCTATACAATTATAGGACCAAGTTTTACATATATGCCATTATAATGAGTGTTTTATTTTTTAACTACGGAATTATAAAATAAAACGCAAATTATAATCGGGCCTTCCATCAATTATAGTGATGAAAAAAATGACTCGCCATCTCCTAATTGGATGTGCCTTTAGAGAGAAATGCACGGATTACATAATGAAAGAGTTTATTTTATTAGGAGTCTATTTTCGTTTTAAAGCTTTCTATATATTTTGATCATGTCT
>NW_015505602.1:663695-666988 GCF_001515645.1 Sinocyclocheilus grahami | reverse complement strand
GCCAAATAGAAGCAGAAAATCGTGCTATACGCACTTTCATGAGATCGGGTTAGCCTACAACAATGAATTTGTTGGCTATTTTACAAATGGGAATACAACGAATTCATGACAATGTTTACATTCAAGCTACCCATAAAATGTATAGTGAAAAGTACATTAAAAGTGTCTGGAATGCAATAGAGTAATTTTAAAGCTGTTTTTAAAGCATTTGCTGCATGGATAAAAAATATAAATAATTAACATATCATACAAAATTGCTTTGCAGCAAATTCTTTAAATTTTAAGGTAGGCCTATTCAGAATAGAGCAACATAAAAATCAGAAAAAGCAGCTATACAATTATAGGACCAAGTTTTACATATATGCCATTATAATTAGTGTTTTATTTTTTAACTGTACGGAATTATAAAATAAAAAGCAAATTATAATCGGGCCTTCCATCATTATAGTGATGAAAAAAGGACTCGCCATCTCCTCATTGGATGTGCCTTTAGAGAGAAATGCACGGATTTCATAATGAAAGAGTTTATTTTATTAGGAGTCTATTTTCGATTTGAATTATTTCGTTTTAACCCTTTACAGTTTAGAATGATGTATTACTCTTACCTTTATGAGCAAAAATGACTGCGTATTTTAAGTTGTTTCCACTGTTAGAAAAAAATGCAAATGATCGCACTGGCGCCTCCATGTCTTGCAGAGCACGCTTCAGCTTCCACTCTCCGCTCAAACGATTGGATATGCACATTTATATAGGTTAAACATTTAAACTAACATTGTGATATACCTGAACTGTTTTATATATAGATTTTATTTTAGGCAAGTCCTGATGATTTGAGAAGGCTAAATTGATCAAATATAGGCTATAGGCTATGATCAATTCACTGTCTGCCGCTGGCCTTTACTTAAAAAACAAAAACAAAAAAACTTACATTTAACGAACAAAAAATACTTCAAATGTTTTTCTAAATTTACTTTATAAAAAAACGAAACGAAATATAATCACTTTTCCATTACATACAAAACTGAACTATTTTAATAGCTGAAACAGTAGTATAAGCTTTTTTTGGGAAAAGAGGAAAAAAGACGGGCTATAGGGCCTATATTTGAGACCCGTGCAGGGCTTTAATCCACTTCATCCAACGCTGTTTTGTTCTCATCTGTGAGCATGCTCTTGATATATGTGTTTTAGGTGTGTAAATGTATAATTGCCTTTTAAATATTTTTTCAGTTTTATTTAAATTTGTAGTTAAAACAACTAAAAATAAATATATTTTAAAGTTTAGCACTAGACAGACTTTGCACACAGGCTTACGCTGAAAACAACAAAATGGAACCTCAAGGTTGATCTAGAAAAATGTGTGCAAATGTATAGGGCCCCACTCCTATATTTTGCTTGGGGCCCCCAATTCACTAAATCCGTCCCTGTGTATGCTGCATACTGCAATGTTAGTATGCGTAGTATAGTAGTACGTTGTTTAGAACACATCCCTACACACACACACACTGCTGTGCTGCATGTTGTTCATGTTCTCAGTGGGTGTGATCTGGATTAGTATCAGCAGGAATTAAAACCCCAGTGACAAAAGCTTGTTTCTTTATTGACTGTGTTCAAACTTACACACTCATGGCCTTAAACACACACACACACTCAGCGTGTGGGCGGCTTGTGTTAGACACGTCTAGTGTTGAGCAGATAACGGGACGCTGTGGTTTGTTGCTGTGAATACACATATTGTTGCGGCCATGCATTTGCATAAAAATGCATATCATTTGAATGATTATATAATGAGGTTATTTATGCAACTCAGTCACAACCCACACACACCAATTCTGCGTTTGAATGTGGTTTACAGGCTTAGACTTATATAGCAGCATATATTCGATTTGTACAAATGTTTGTACAAACCTTTTTGCACCAAACACAGTTTTTCAAGACTATTTTCCAACCTCTCTGACCCTTACAATTAAACAGGCTGGTTTTGCTGCTGTACCTTTAAGACATGTGTACACATGATCTCTGTTGTGATTGGCTGAATTATTTTCATGTGAAACGAGAAGCTTTGCTTACTTCAAGTTTGTAGGTTTTAATGTGTGTGTGTTTTTAATTATGTAAATGTTTTAGGTATAAAGTTATGTATTTACATTAGTAATTTAGCAGACACTTTCTTGAAGATAGACAGACAGACAGACAGAAATGTGTGTGTATATATATATATATGTATATACACACACACACAAAAATTTTTTTTTTTTTTACAATATATAATAATATAATTATGTATATTAAAAATGTATATATATAATTTCTATATTATATTTTTGTTTACATGTTGTTTTACATAAATATTATACTTCAACTTATATATATACAGTGGGTACGGAAAGTATTCAGACCCCCTTAAATTTTTCACTCTGTTATATTGCAGCCATTTGCTAAAATCATTTAAGTTAATTTTTTTCCTCATTAATGTACACACAGCACCCCATATTGACAGAAAAACACAGAATTGTTGTGTGTATATATATATATATATATATATATATATATATATATGCATTTACATAATATTCTTTGTTATAATATAAAATATTAATGTAAATAATATATAAATAAACTTTTTTAACTAATATGCACTGTATACAGAATAATGCAATATATTAAAATATATTCATAAATTAATTAAAATAATAAATGAATAAAAATGATTAGATTAAAAACAATGAAATTAATAAATGAATAAAAAATAGACTATTCAGTATTTTCATGAAATGTTAATGTTCGACTAATGATTTTTTGCATGTGGGTCAAAGAAGCATAAAAACAATAAGTGTAATACTGCTTTAAATTGTTGTTGTTTTCCCCCAAAAATTTTTAAAAAGTTTTCTGTTTAATTTAATTGCATTTAATTTAATTTTGTTTTAGTTTTTCCGAGTAAAAAATAAATATCATACATTTTCCCCTGATTTACAGAAGACACCCACTAAAATGTCATTCAGTGTAACAATCTTGTCAGGCATATTTACAACAAAAATCTATTTATGACATATTAAAAGACTAATTACTTTCACCCCAAATACTAATTAGTTGTAATTTTACTGTTTTTTTTTTTATTTGCCACTATCCTAGGTTTTGTCCATTTGTCAGTAAGAATTTTTACTAATTTAAAACACAATAAAATTGAATATGCTCCCCTATTCTTTTATATATTTTAATATGTACAAGTCAGAATAAGAGTAAGCAATTTTTACATAAATGTTCTGTTACACTGAATGACAATGTAACATTATTTCAAC
>NW_015505602.1:648292-663417 GCF_001515645.1 Sinocyclocheilus grahami | reverse complement strand
TAAAAACAATAAGTGTAATACTGCTTTAAATTGTTGTTGTTTTCCCCCAAAAATTTTTAAAAAGTTTTCTGTTTAATTTAATTGCATTTAATTTAATTTTGTTTTAGTTTTTCCGAGTAAAAAATAAATATCATACATTTTCCCCTGATTTACAGAAGACACCCACTAAAATGTCATTCAGTGTAACAATCTTGTCAGGCATATTTACAACAAAAATCTATTTATGACATATTAAAAGACTAATTACTTTCACCCCAAATACTAATTAGTTGTAATTTTACTGTTTTTTTTTTTATTTGCCACTATCCTAGGTTTTGTCCATTTGTCAGTAAGAATTTTTACTAATTTAAAACACAATAAAATTGAATATGCTCCCCTATTCTTTTATATATTTTAATATGTACAAGTCAGAATAAGAGTAAGCAATTTTTACATAAATGTTCTGTTACACTGAATGACAATGTAACATTATTTCAACCAAATTTTAACATTTTATTCTCCAAAAACTTATTTGAAACCTTAAAAGTAGACACTTATACATTTAATGTGCTTTCTATGGACATATAATCACTTTTGTCAATTTCTTTTGATGCGGACATCTTAACGTCTTTGACCCATGTGTGTTTTGTGCAAGAGTACCTGAGCGCACAATTCCTCCTGAAGCCGTCTCGAGCATCAGTGTGATGAACTAGCAGTGTGACTCGAGTAGAAACTACTACTAGTGACAAACAGCTGTCAGCGTGAGCTCTCGAGACGAGCCCCCGCGCCCCGGTCAGACTCCTGCAGAATAATGGAGCTGTCCGAGCGTGTGTGTGTGTGTGTTTGTGTTTGTGTGTGTGTGTGTGTGTGTGTGTGCATGTTTATGTGGTTTATGAGGACAAATTTGTATAATAACATGGGTATGACATAGGTATTACAACGAGAAGATGATTTATGAGGACATTTTGAGTGTCCCCGTAATTTAAAAGGCTTATAAATAATTCAGAATGAGTTTTTTTGAAAATCTAAAAATGCAGAAAGTTTCCTGTGAGGGGTAGGTTTAGGGGTAGGGTTGGTGTAGGGCAATAGAAAATACGGTTTGAACAGTATAAAAACCATTACGCCTATGGAGAGTCCCCATAAACCATAAAAACAAACCTGTGTGTGTGTGTGTGCGTGTGTATGTGGAGCTTCCAGCACTCCACTCGAGTAGATAATCTTCTGTAATTAGCTGTAGATAAAGAGAGGGTGCAGTGTGTGTTTAAAAGCAGGTGTATTAATGAGAGGGAACGAGTGAAGGGAACAGGCTTCAGGATTTAACAGGCTGACTTTGCAAAAAGACTCATAGACGTTCATGATTCACATGGTCTGCGGTCTCTCTGTCCCTCGATGGGAGAGTGAGCCTGATGACTTTCTCACTGTTTGCTAATGTTAAGGTGTTGTGAGGGGGTGGTTTCTTTTTTGCTCCAAGTCTCTAGATATGCCTTGTATCCCTCGTTCAGTGCAAGTCGTTGGGATTTTATTAGGTCTGATCAGAGTGATTCGAGGAATCTTTCACGCCTGGAGCACAAACTGTAGCGTGCTGAAGTTTAATACATCATGTTAAGGGTTTGTTCACATCGCTAACCCTATATGAGCAATACTAGTGATGCATAACTGAGCAAACACTTATGAATGGTTCATAGAGAAGCTGTTTTGACTTCTTTTTTTTATTGAGATTTTGCTTTCATTTCTTTTTAGTCTCTTTGACTAGCTCAAGCTGGAATATGTGCAGTGTGTATATTAATGTGTATGTGTTAATTAAAGGGTGAGTTCATTCAAAAATTCAAATCTGATTTAGATATTTATGAACAATTTATTTGGAATTAAATGTATATATAAATTAATCAATTATATAACATGATAATATTTGAATGTATGGCATGTTTATGTAAATGTAAGTGTACTTTTTTCACTTTTTAGTCTTGTTTTTAAGGTTTATTAATGTATGGGTAGTATATATATATATATTTCACATTAATTTAGAATTGAAGTACTATATTTAACAATATTACAATTTAATATTTTTTGATATATTAATTATATTTATGAAAAAAGTCAATAAATAAGCTTGCAATATGATGATGAACATTTATGTTTTAATGTAGTTTGAATGTTTTAATATAATTACTATATTTAACAATATTACAATTTGTTTAATATAGAAACTATATTAAAAACAGAAATCAATAAATACGTTTGCATGAGATGAGCAGTTACCTAATTGTTTTGTGTAAGTTTGCCAAGCATCTCTAATTTTAGGGAAATAATGTTTAACATATTTTATTTTAAAGTGGTTTAATATTAAATTGTTGTTAATTACTGTATTTAAAAAATATTATAATTTCATATTGTTTAATAAAGTAATTATATTAACACAAGTCAATAAATAAGCTTGCATTATAAGATCAGCAGTTATATAACTTTTTGTATGTTTGACATAATTTTTTTTACCATTTATGTTTTAATGTAGTTAAATATAACTTTTTGAAAAAATATAATGACTATATTTTAAAAAATATTATAATTGAATTTTGTTTAATATAGTAACTATTTCAAAACACAAATCAATAAATAAGTTTGCACGAGATGAGCAGTTACATAATTTTTTTGTATATGTATGCATCTTTAATTTTAAGGTAATAATGCACTACATTTTTATTTTAAAAAGTGGTTTACTATTACATTGTTGCTAATTATTGTATTTAACAATATTATAATTTAATATCGTTTAATATAATAATTATATAAAAACACAAGTCAAGAGATGAGCTGTTATATACAGTATATATATATATTTTTTTTCCATATGTTTGCCATGTATCTCTAATTGTAAAATCATTTTTATGTGGTTTAAAATTAAATCATTTTTAATATAATTATTAGTTCATTTAGTAATTAAATTAAAGACATTGGTGAATAAATAAGTTTCAATTATGAAATGTGACGTTATATAATTTTTTTATTTAAATTTAAAAAAATGTATTCTACACTTTTTTAAATATATTTTTTCCAATCTCTAAACCTCTAAATCTGTTCATTTACTTGACTCTTTTAATAGAAAACATTTGAAAAAGAGAAATATTTTGCATTTATAGAAAGTACTGAATTGTGTAAAAAATAGAATTATTATTATTAATAATAATAATAATACACTGAAGGGGGAAAAGAGCAGCTTGGACATTCTGCTAAACAGCTCCTTTTGTTTTCTACAGTAGATCGAAAGGTTTTGTAACTACATGAGATTGAATAGATGATTTTTATTGTTGGCTGAACTATTCCTTTAAGGATTTTGATGGCAAACTTGGTGTGTCTTGCCCAGGAGCATCCGATTTTAATTGAGCTGTTCTGCTGTGCTCGAGCACATATTAGATGTTAGTGTGTGTGTTTATAGTGTGTGTGTGAGTGTGTGTGTGTTCAGCGTGGAGGGCTGCTGTCCAAGAAATTATGACACACTTTGAATGTCTGTGTGTGTGTTATACTGGACAGGCTTTGACTTTTGTCTGGAAAGGCCCGTTGCATCTCACACACGCGTGAAGTAATGAGTTATTGTGGTCGCTCTCATGCCGCTGTGCATTGTGGGTTGGTTATGTAATCATCTCCAGTACGCTGTGTGGATGTGTGATCGGCGGGATTGTGTGTTGTGTGTTTCTAATGGGAATCTGTATAGAGGGGAGGCCGCTCTCTCTCTCTCCAGCCTGGACGCCTGGAGGTGCGTGCGTGCGTTGCTTCCCGGGGCAGGTAAACGCAGGATAGTATAACAGGTCACGGTGAACCCCAAAGCGGCCCGCCGCCAGCCCGCCTCTGAATGTGTGTGTGTGTCAGCGAGGCGCTCACCTGTACCTGTCATATATCCTTCTCCTCGTCTGCTGTTTGTGCACTATGGTCTCCTGTTTGCTCCCCTCCATCCCTCACACACACACACACACACACACTCTCTCGCTGCCCCTCGGTTGCCATGCCAACAGCCCACTTTCGAGGCCAGAGCGCTTGGAAGAGCATATTCCAGATATGCTCTGCGCGCCCCCTACTGGCCGATACACACACCTGCAGACTGCCGATACATGCATTAATAATCATATATGCATTCATCATGAATATATAACATCTACTCCATGTGCTGGAGATGTTTGCACATCTCAGCGCAAGAGAAATCTTCTGTTAATCTCTGTTTTGTTTCTCCTCGTGCTGTCAGTAGAGCCGTTTGACACTTAAAGTCGCACGTAATGGACTGAACATACTGAAGTGCGCAGATGTAAATTGGCTAGTGCAGAGCAAATGCATAACAACCTATTTTACTTCTGTAATGTGATGTATTTTCGAGTGAATCAGGATATCTAATCACACAAAAAAAGACTATAGTTTATTAAATTTAATTTAATTATATAGTAAATTAAATAGTAAATATTATATAGAAGTATTTAAAAAAATCTTAGTTAAACTGTATAAAAATTAATTATTTAATTATTTAAAATAATACTTGTTTGTATTTTTAATTTTTAATTAATAAACTAAAATAAACTGTTTAAAATAGCAAATGTTTAAGTATTTTATAAATATAAATTATTATTTTATAATCTTTTAATATGAATAAATTTTTATATTTATTGTTAATTTATTTAAAATGTATTTAAAATAATTATTTTATTTTATTCAGTATTTAATTAAATTGGTTTACATATGAATTAATATTCAGTTTTTTTATTTATTTTAAATAAACAAGATACATAATTATTATAAAATAATTATTTTATTTAATTCAGTATTTAATTTCATTTGTATAAATATTAATTAATGAAAATGTTATTTTAAATGAAATTACAAATTAAAATGCATATTTAAATTAAATATGATTTGATTTTACCAGCTAAAATAAACTTATTGGCTCATTTATTTTATAAAATGGCAACAGTTTAATTTGTATAAATATTAATTGATGTTCAATTATTTTAAATACAATTACAAATGTAAACATTTTTTAAATTATTTATTTTAGCAACTAAAATAAACATATTGGCTTCTTGCTTTTATAAAATGGCAACATTATCAACATTATATAAGACAAAAGTGTTTTTTTTTTTTAAATGACACTTATTTTAATATAGTCCATTAGCTCATTAGATTATAGACATCGAAGGCTCATTAATATCAAACGTAATTAATGTGCTATCATTTGTGTTCTGCTGTTTTACAAATATTTCACAAGTGGATCAGATTTGAGAGCCAGAACTATGCATTTTATAATGAGATTTGAGTCCTGTACTGTTAAAAGATTTATGAAGATTATATTTATGTTGGCATGTAGGATGACAGCTAAAGTTAAACAGGTTACTGAGTCAAACATTAGAATAACCTGCAGGCGAGTCACAGTCTACAGTGAATAAATAATTCAGGCCTCAGAGAAGCGTCGACATGTCCTTTATCTGCCCTCGATCGATAGCCAAGGACATGAAAGCAGAGACAGACGGAGAGATACAGAAAGAGAGAGATGTGCTCTTTCTCTTTTCTCTGTCCTCATTTCACCTGTTCTCGCTCACTGCTGAGGGTCATGGAATTATCATGACATTTTTAGCTTTTCTAACTACTGATTTGTTATCATTTGCATTATATTATGCATTAATGTTAGTTATTGATTGCATAGTTGTTTCTGTGTCTATAAAGGCTGAAAACCCCCGTCATACACCACCCACTCACGTTCTGCTCCTTCTTTAGTAGTATTTACACGTATTTACAAGTATTTGCTTTCAGTTGTTGGTTAATGTACACTACCGTTTTTTTTTGTTTGTTAAAGAAATTAATAGTTTTATTCAGCAACGATGCATTAAATTGATCAAAAGTGGCATTGAAGACATTTATAATGTTTTAAATGATAATCACTGATAATAATAAATGTTTCTTGAGCAGCAAATTAGCATATTACAATAATTTCTGAAGGATCATGTGACGCTGAAGAATGGAGTAATGATGCTGAAAATACAGATTTAATCACAGGAATAAATTACATTTTAACATATATTCAAATAGAAAATAGTTATTTTAAATTGTAATAATATTTCATGGTATTACCGTTTTGTTCTGTATTTTTTATTAAATAAATGAAGCCTTGATGAGCAGGAAAAAAAACATAAATCTTACCGACTCCAAACTTTTGAATGGTAGTGTCAGACAAATGTTTATAAACAGAACTGTTTAAATGTGATAATCACTGATAATAATAAATGTTTCTTGAGCAGCAAATTAGCATATTACAATAATTTCTGAAGGATCATGTGACACTGAAGAATGGAGTAATGATGCTGAAAATTCAGATTTAATCACAGGAATAAATTACATTTTAACATATATTCAAATAGAAAATAGTTATTTTAAATTGGAATAATATTTCACGGTATTACCGTTTTGTTCTGTATTTTTGATTAAATAAATGCAGCCGTGATGAGCAGGAAAAAAAACATAAATCTTACCGACTCCAAACTTTTGAATGGTAGTGTCAGACAAATGTTTATAAACAGAACTGTTTAAATGGACATTTTGATTAAATTGAAGTTTTAAAACTTCACATCTCAAGATGTTTGCTTATTGTTTTCGACTGTCTGTAATCAAAAGTTAGAGACTTTTGAAATCAAAAGTCATTTAGGCCGCTTGTCGTGTAAATCTACAATACAGTGATAAATAATGACAGTATTAATGTTTTGTCCGATACTGATTCTGATACTGAGTCTTCAAGCGGTCAACTGTTGCTTTGCAAATTCTATTTATTTTTAATATCAGCTTGGGCACTTTGTGTTCAAACGCTTATGGTAATTAGCATGTTTATGATGTGTAAATATTAATGTAAATAAATAAAGATAGTACTATGTTTTATCGATCCTTTTCCAAAACTGAAAGCACTAGCGGTCAGCTGTTGCTATGCTTACCTCCTGAAGCTCTTATAGTCAAACTTTTACTACAGCATTGTTTGAAACAGCGATTGAAATGTTGCTTTTGAGATATGTTGAATTAAAGATGTTTTGTGTGTTTACTTTTTAAGACTCTTTAGAGGAATAGTTCACCCAAAAATGAAAAATTGTCATCCATAGATGAGTTTGTTTCTTCGTCAGATTTGGAGAAATGTAGCATTACATCAGTTGCTCACCGATGGATCCTCTGCAGTGAATGGGTGCCGTCAGAATGAGAGTCCAAGCAGCTGATAAAAACATCACAATAATCCACAAGTAATCCACACCACTCCAGTCCATCCAGTGAAAAGCTTTGTGTTCGTAATAAACAAATCCATCATTAAGACTTTTAAATGTCGCTTCTGGCCAAAATATGAGTCCATAATCCATAAAAAGCTCCAGTGAAAAAGTCCATCCCCTGTTGTCCTCCTCTCACATCAAAACAGCAACATATTTGTTTAGAACTGTTTTGGTTTGTAAACGGTGTTTGATCTGTGCATATTTCACTCCTGATTCAGACAAGACAACTTTTACACTGCAGGAAGCGTTATTATGGATTATGGACTCATATTTTAGCTGGAAGTAACGGTTTAAAGTTAAAAACATCTTAATGATGGATTTGTTTCTTACAAACACACAGTTTTTCACTTCTCAAGATGTTAACTGATGGATTGGAGTGGTGTGGATTATTGTATTGTTTTTATCAGCTGTTTGGACTCTCATTCTGACGGCACCCATTCACTGCAGAGGATCCATTGCTGAGCAAGTGATGGAATGCTACATTTCTCCAAATCGGATGAAGAAACAAACTCATCTACATCTTGGATGACAATTTTTCATTTCTAGGTGAACTATTAATTACCTTTAATAGGGTTCAAACCTTAAATGAGCTTTCAGACGCTAAAACTCTCTCCTGCTTGCTGTCGTTTTCATTTCTCCATCTGTTCTCATTCCTTCACCGTTCACACCATCTTCATGGCAGCTGAATGTGTGTGAGTTTAATAAGATCGGACTAACAAGGACACTAACTCATTAACAGATTCAGCCAATCAGTGCTGCATTTAGCTCACAATTAACCCCTTACGGACACCGATCATGAATATTAATGAGGATCTGTTTCTGAAGATTTTTAACCCCTGTCTCTCTCCCCTCCCGAGCTGACTTCATGTCTGTCTGTCTGTCTGTCTGTCTGTCTGTCTGTCTCCGGCTACGTCTGTGTGTCTTCAACAACACGGCCACGATGCTTCTCGGCTTTTGAGTAATTTAACCAAGAACAAAAGTGACACCATTGAGAGGATGTTTTCCTGAAACAGATGTGTTGACAGACAGACGCTTCGTGGTTTGTGCGTAAAGCTCCCGCCCGACTCAGCTCCGTCCTCAGCCGCTCTCTTTAGACTGGTGGGGATACAGCTGGGAATATGCTTTATTTAGTTATTTAGGCACAGTTCACCCAAAAATAACACTTCTGTCCTCATCGACTCACCATCGTGTTCTTTTCTGTTGGACACAGAGTTATTTAGAAGAATGTCCAAACTGCTTTTTTCTGTACAGCGAAAAGCTCCAAAAAGGACACAAAACAACCATTTTAAAGTGCTCATCTGGCTGTATTCAAAATGATTTTCAGTGAATAGTGATTTAAATGTCAGCATTCTAATTTATTTATTTATTGATTGTTTGATTTATTTGTTGTCCACTTCTAGTTTTATGCAAAAAGTGTTTCATTGAATAGTGATTTCGAATAGTGTATTTTAGTGTTTTTTTTTTATGGTGATTTAAATTTCAGTGTTTTGTATTGTTTTATTTTTTTTTTATTGTTTAATTTTTATGGTGCACGTCTGGCTGTCTGCAAAAAGATAGCGAATAGCAATTCGTTGAATTTTCATTATTTCATTTTATTTTATTCATGATGCCCATCTGGCTGTAAAGCAAAATGATTTTCAGTGAATATCAATTTAAATTTAAGTGTTGTATTTTATTTTGGTGGTCCACTTCTGGCTTATGCAAAATAACTTCAGAAAAAAACTTCAATATTTTTATTTTATTTTATTTTATTATTTTATTTTATGGTGCACTTTTGGTTGTATGTGAAAATATTTTTTAATAAATAGTCATTTAAATTTCAGTGTTATTTTTTTATGCCTGCTAATATGTAAAATGCAGCGATTTAAATGTAATTGTTTTATTTTATTTTTGTGTCCCACATCTGTTTTTGTGAACAAAATTTTTTTTTTTTTAATTTTTTTTTTAATCTTTGTTGTATCCTTCTGGCTCTAAGCATAATATTCTTAGTCAAAAGTGATTTAAATTTCATTGTTTTATTTATTTGTTTTTTTGTTCAACATCTGTTTTTGTGAACATAAAATATATACAGTATATATATATATATATATATATTAATTTTTTTTAATTATTATCTTTGTTGTCCTTATGGCTCCAAGCATAATATTCTTAGTCAAAAGTGATTTAAATGTCATTGTTTTATTTTATTTTTGTGCTCCACATCTGTGTTTTTGTGAAAAAAAAAAAATATATATATATATTTGATTTGATTTTTTTTATCTTTGTTGTATCCTTCTGGCTCCAAGCATAATATTCTTAGTCAAAAGTGATTTAAATTTCATTATTTTATTTTATTTATTATTTTATCTTTGTGGTTCACTTCTCGCTTTATGCGCTAAATGTTTTAGTGAAGTGATTTAGATTTCAGACTTTTTCCTCATACAGCTATCGTTTGACTTCTGAAGGCTTTGAACGTACACTGTAAAAAATAAGTGTAATTTTAACTGTAAAATTTTGTCAAAACGCTACGGAAAAAAAATGTCAATAGGTTAACAGTAAGTTCCCGTACTATATACAGGGAAAAACTGTAAAATATCTAACCAGACATTTCATGTAATTTTACAGTAAAATGCTGTTAATTTTACCGTTTTTAGAAGTAAAAATAACAAATCAATGTATAATTTACAGTCAAAAACTGTAAACCGATATTCCCAGAATTCCCTGCATGACACTCCACATTTGAAAGTATTTTGTTGAAATAATCATGTTTTTTTTAATAGTTTTTGTTATTAGTTATGTATATTTGGGCTTTATGTTACATCTTCTGTTGTTTAATGAAAGTTGAATGCATTATTTAAGTATCATGTGTGTTACCGTGATGGTGTTTTGTGTTTGCATGAATGACTCGTGCACCTTCTATATATTAGTATATACTTCTGCTTGTGGCGAAGCTAGCTTTGATTCTTCATGTGGCTTTCTCTTTTACCACCTGCATTATTATGGTGGTTGTCAGTATGTTAAAGGTACAAAACAGATTTTAATAGCAGTGTGCATGATTGAATTTACTGGTTTACATTCAAATTTTCTTGTTTTTAAATTACAGTTTTATACTGTAAAATGTACAGGTTTTGGCCGTAAATGTGTTTACAGTTTTTCTGTATTTTTTACAAAATTATTCTGGCAACCACAGCTGCCAAAATGATTTAGTAAAAACTACAGAATTGTTTTTACAGTGTAGTGCATAGGTCATATGGACTACATTTAGGTGCTTTTATGTGCTTTTTGGAGCTTGACAGCTGTGGTCCCCATCCACTTTCATTGTGGAAAGGGAACGTTCTTCCAACTATCTGCTTTTACGTCCTACGGGAGAAGGTCGAGTCGTTTACAAGGGCCATTTTTAAGTGAACTATCCCATCGAATCAAGAGCAAAGCATCACATTGGCTGTCCCTGCCAGTCTAAAGACAGTCCGATCCTCCCGAATGTCTCTCTTTTCCCTCCTGCTCTCTGTGTTCGACTGTATGTGCCATTTACTGTGTTCCTTTACACTATTTGTTTACTCCTTCTCTCTCTTTTGTCTTTCCAGCGCTCATTTTCTCTCTTTCTCCTCAAAGCTTCACCTCTCTGGAAACCAAACGCTTCCTTCCTGGTCTCTTTGTCTTTCTTTTCCGTGGTTTGTTTTCTGTAGAACTAATCTCCAGCGTTTCTGGCTCTGTATGTGCTTTCGTTTAACCGTCCTTTCTCTCTCTCTGACTGACTGACTGCAGGGTTTCTTGTCTTTCCAGGCGTCTCTCTCTCTCTCTCTCTCTGTCTCCTGCAGCTGTACTGGTTTGGTTGACGTCTCTCTCATGGTTTTGTTTGACTCTCCAGTCATGCGAATAATCTTCTTCCTTTCCATCACAGAAAAAGCGTCTCTCTTCCACTTACGCTGTCTTTTCCCTCCAGCTGTTACCGTGTCTCAGTTTCGTCTGTATCCGTGTGCCGTCTTCATGGCTTTTCTATGTTGTTTTGTTGTGTCTCTCTCAGTCTTTCTGTTTGTATCTGAACTGTGTCTGATCATTTGTCCTCTTCACTTTCTCTGTCTCTCTCTGCTCTTTTGGCCCTCGCTCTGGTTTAGTTAGGTCCTGTCAACTAGTTTAGTAGTTTAGTCAAACGTTAAAGGGATGTTTAGGGGTTCAGTACAAATTATGCTCGATTTACAGCATTTGTGGAATGATATCACTTACCACAAAAAATAACCCTAACTTAAATGTCATGTTATCTGGCTACAGAAGTTTTTGATAAAAATATGGGTTTTCTTTTATTTTTAAGCCAAAATATGCAAGTCAGAATATTTTTTGTCAATACATATTGTATTGATTTATTTAGTCAAAAATATTTTGTGCGGCAATACACATTTTATTTTATTATTTTTTTTAATTAACTGATAAGCCCCCAAAAAAGTTTTGTTTTATTTTATAAATATTTTTCTTTGGCAGTACACTTTTATTTTATTTATTTATTTATTTATTTTTTGTATATAAATGGACCAACAAGCCTTTTTTTCCCTTTAGTAATACACATTTAATTTTATTTTATTTTGTTTTGTTTTATTTTTAAGCCAAAATATGCAAGTCAGAATATTTAGTCAATACACATTTTATTGATTTATTTAGTCAAAAATATTTTGTGTGGCAATACACATTTTATTTTATTATTTTTAAATGAACTGGTGAGCCAAAAGAAGTTTTATTTTATTTTATAAATATTTTTCTTTGGCAGTACACTTTTATTTTATTTATTTATTTATTTATTTTATATATATAAATGGACCAACAAGCCTTTTTTCCCCTTTAGTAATACACATTTTATTTAATTTTTTCTTTTGTTTTGATTTGTTTTTTAAGTGGAGAGATAATAAAATTGTTTTCTGTGGCTTTTATTTTTAACTTTAAAGGAGCAATGAATCAGTTATTTATGTTTGTTTGTTTATTGAGAGATGAGTCACAATTATTACTGTGGCTATGTGCATTTTAGTTAATTCTGGTTTGGTTGACGTCTCTCTCATGGTTTTGTTTGACTCTCCAGTCATGCGAATAATCTTCTTCCTTTCCATCACAGAAAAAGCGTCTCTCTTCCACTTACGCTGTCTTTTCCCTCCAGCTGTTACCGTGTCTCAGTTTCGTCTGTATCCGTGTGCCGTCTTCATGGCTTTTCTATGTTGTTTTGTTGTGTCTCTCTCAGTCTTTCTGTTTGTATCTGAACTGTGTCTGATCATTTGTCCTCTTCACTTTCTCTGTCTCTCTCTGCTCTTTTGGCCCTTGCTCTGGTTTAGTTAGGTCCTGTCAACTAGTTTAGTAGTTTAGTCAAACGTTAAAGGGATGTTTAGGGGTTCAGTACAAATTATGCTCGATTTACAGCATTTGTGGAATGATATCACTTACCACAAAAAATAACCCTAACTTAAATGTCATGTTATCTGGCTACAGAAGTTTTTGATAAAAATATGGGTTTTCTTTTATTTTTAAGCCAAAATATGCAAGTCAGAATATTTTTTGTCAATACATATTGTATTGATTTATTTAGTCAAAAATATTTTGTGCGGCAATACACATTTTATTTTTTTATTTTTTTAATTAACTGATAAGCCCCCCAAAAAGTTTTGTTTTATTTTATAAATATTTTTCTTTGGCAGTACACTTTTATTTTATTTATTTATTTATTTATTTTTTGTATATAAATGGACCAACAAGCCTTTTTTTCCCTTTAGTAATACACATTTAATTTTATTTTATTTTGTTTTGTTTTATTTTTAAGCCAAAATATGCAAGTCAGAATATTTAGTCAATACACATTTTATTGATTTATTTAGTCAAAAATATTTTGTGTGGCAATACACATTTTATTTTATTATTTTTAAATGAACTGGTGAGCCAAAAGAAGTTTTATTTTATTTTATAAATATTTTTCTTTGGCAGTACACTTTTATTTTATTTATTTATTTATTTATTTTATATATATAAATGGACCAACAAGCCTTTTTTCCCCTTTAGTAATACACATTTTATTTAATTTTTTCTTTTGTTTTGATTTGTTTTTTTAAGTGGAGAGATAATAAAATTGTTTTCTGTGGCTTTTATTTTTAACTTTAAAGGAGCAATGAATCAGTTATTTATGTTTGTTTGTTTATTGAGAGATGAGTCACAATTATTACTGTGGCTATGTGCATTTTAGTTAATTTTTTATTATTATTATTTTAATGGAGTGGTGAGTCAAAATGATTTTCTTTTAATCAAAATTATTTTCTGTGGCAGTACACCTTAATTTTATTTATTCCTTAAACTGAGTAAAACTTTTTTTGTGTAACAATAAACATTATCTATAATGGAGTCATGAGTTAATGAGATAATTATTTTCTGTGGTAATAAACATTATTTCACAAATACCTATCAATTAACTTCTCTTGTACTGAACCCATAATATTCCTTTAAGTAGATTTGCAGGCTATCCGTCCCAGTCCGACTTCGGACACCAACCCTTGGAAAACACAACGGACCGCACCGTGACATGATGAACTGACAGTGTTTTATGTTTGCTGAGACATTAATAACCCTGAATATTTGGCATTGTATGGTGTCTTTTATGTTTTTTTTTTTTGGCTGTGCTACAGTGTAAACTGAAGTAACTTTTTGTCCCACAATGTTTTTATGTTTTGTGACAGGAGATGTGTAAAAGTTTGAACTATGTGATTTTTCTTTTCTATTTCTCTGTTGTGGCTTTGTTTTATCTCTCACTCTCATGCTTGTTATTAATTTGTCTTGTTTGTTTCTAAACTTTGTGACGAAGCCGGTCAGAATAACACAAGGCGGCGCTCATAGAGGTCAAAAGGTCATCTGGGTTTGAAGGTTTGATTCTGTGGCAGAGAAAGAAACGCATGACTGGTGTTTTTAGTGATCTCTGTTTGTCTCTGTGTCTCTCTCACCCTGCAGTAGGAATATGGGGAATAAGCCAGCTAACAGTCCTAAGGGTCAGCCGCCAGACGCCGACGGCCATTCCTCAGTGTCTGACCTTGCCAACTCGCTCACTGGAGACATGGTGATGGTAGGACAGAGTGTTTGCATGTAGCTCCTGGTCCCAAATAGTCTCTCTTACGGCCGCCATAAAGTCTGAATCACATTGCAGTTCAATCGGCCCTCTCAGACGGGAAGAAGTCTGAACAGCATGTAAAGTAGCTAGGGGATTATTAATTAGGCAAAAATCCAAACCGATTTGCTGAAGGGCAGAGATTGATAAATAGGTGCTTTTTTAGCCTTTAAATACCCGCGGAGTGTCTCAGAACTCTTAAGGCAAGACACTGAAGGGAAAAATATTTTTTAATGCAATAGTCAGTTTTGTATGTAATTTAGTTTCCACCACAGAATAAAAATGCCAAAAAAAAAAGTTGAAAATTGCAATCGTGAGTTGCGAGTTTATATCTCGCAGTTCTGAGAAGAAAAAGTCAGAATTGTGATAAAACAGTTGCAATTACCTTTTTGATTGATTTATTCTGTGGTGGAAACAAAAACAAAAATTCATTGCGAGATGTAAACTCTCAGTTGCGAGAAAAAAAGTCAGAATTACAAGAAACTCCGAATTGTACGAAAAAATATCTCATAATTCTTTTTTTTCTCAGAATTGCTTATATCTCTGTCTGTGTGTGTGTGTGTGTGTGTGTGTGTGTGTGTCTGCGTGTGTGTGTGTGTGTGTGTGTGTGTGTGTGTGTGTGTGTGCGTGCGTGTGTGTCTGTCTGTCTGTGTGTGCGTGTTTTTGTGACAAATGAGGACATAAATGTGTATAATGACAAAGGTATGACAGGTATTACAAGGAGAAGGTGACTTTTCAGGACATTACCCCATGTCCCCACTTTTCAAAAC
>NW_015505602.1:598836-648111 GCF_001515645.1 Sinocyclocheilus grahami | reverse complement strand
ATTTGTATAATGACAAAGGTATGACATAGGTATTACAAGGAGAAGGTGACTTTTCAGGACATTACCCCATGTCCCCACTTTTCAAAACGCTTATAAATCACACAGAATGGAGTGTATTGAAAATCTGAAATAGCACAAAGTCTCCTGTAAGGGGTAGGTTTAGGGGTAGGGTTGGTGTAGGGCAATAGAATATACGGTCTGTACAGTAGAAAAACCATTACACCTATGGGATGTCCCCACTTACACAAATGTAAACCTGTGTGTGTGTGTGTGTGTGTGTCTGTTTGTCTGTCTGTGTCTGTGTCTGTGTGTGTGTGTGTGTGTGTTTGTGTTTCTCGATCAATAATAACAGCAGGAGTCGTTGAATTGTTAATAAGAAAACAGCAAATGTCAGGTTTTGAAAACTCCAGATGTTTTCTAGCAGATCTATGGTTAGGCTGAGGTGTTTGTGCTTGATTTTTTGTAACAGCGCCGTTCTTCACGTTCCTCTTTCTCTCTGACGCTCTCTTTAGTTGTCTCCGGGGTCGGAAGACGACGACCACGAGGGCCCAGTGAGCGAGAAACTGGGCAGGATTCAGTTCAGCTTGGGCTACAGCTTCCAAGACACGACTCTGACGGTGAAGATACTCAAAGGTCAAGACCTGCCCGCTAAAGACTTCTCTGGGACGTCCGACCCCTTCGTCAAAATCTACCTGCTGCCTGACAGAAAGCACAAACTCGAGACCAAAGTCAAGAGGAAAAATCTCAACCCTCACTGGAACGAAACCTTCCTGTTTGAAGGTCAGTTGTGGAACAGTTTCTAGTTTAAACAATTCTCTCATTAATTCTCTTCAAACGAGTCTCTCACGTGATAAAAATACAAATTATAGTATATTCTAGATATTTAAAACAATCTCACAAAACCTGTCAAGAATATGTTTAGGTCATATTCATCCCAAAGTACAAAAAAAGAAAATATGTCTTGCTTAAAAAACATTAATTATTATTATTATTATTATTATTATTGCAGTTAATGATTTAATATAAATTAATAAAATATTTTATTATTATATAAATTATAAAATAAATTATATATTAAAAAGCGGGTTGCAACATTAAGGTCATAGATTTGATTTCCAGGGAATACATGGATGATAATTATAATAATAATAATAATAATGATTATTATTATTATTGTTGTTGTTGTTATTATTGTTATAAAATAAATGATTATTGATATTACTATTACTATATTACTTACATTGATATAAAAATTATATTTATAATATAAATATTTATAATATTTTTTATTAATTATTATTATTATATATTATTAATTTAAAATAATTGATAATTAATATTTTATTACTATATTACTTAAATTGCTAAAACAGTTTAAATGATATGATATTATTTCTTATAAATAAGTAAATAAATAAATAAAATAATAATTATTATTATTATTTCTTGTATAATAAATAAATATGATTTTTTTCTAATATAATGAATTAACATAATAATAATTATTATTATTATTAATTTAAAAATAATTGATAATGAATATTTTATTATTATATTACTTAAATTGCTAAAACAATTTAAATGATATATTATTTCTTACATAATAAATTAAATTTATTAAAAACATTTTTTTAAGTATTTATTTCTTATATAATAAATAATAATTATTATTATTTAAAATATTTGCATTCCTATAGCTCAAACAGTAGAGCAAGGCAGTTGCAACAAGAAATTGTGTGCCTTGAATGCAATGCAAGTCGCTTTGGATAAAATGCATAAATGCAATTGTACATAAATATTATATAAATAAAGTATTTATATATCATGGTGGCATTTGTTATACTGCCTTTCATTTCTGTTGGTTGAAATAAAAATTATTATAACAATTGTAAAAATTATTCACTGTAATACTGAAAAAATACTGTATTACAATGTTATGAGTATCAGTATGACCATAATACATTTTTAAAAGCCTGTAGAAGTAAAATACAGAGACTTAATACAAGAATGAGAGGGGCTTTATTTGTTGTTTTTTTACATGACACTAATGAGAATTTGAGGAGGAAATATGCCTAATTGTCAAGAAAATTAAGTCACAATGCACAAATGTTTCTGGTTTTACTATGCAAAACATTTTCTTTTAATGTTGGGATGAAGTATGTCCTGCTTTCATCATTCCGGATGAATCCAATCCTCCCGTCTCACATCTCCTCAGGGTTCCCGTATGAGAAGGTGCGGGAGCGAACGCTGTATCTCCAGGTGCTGGATTACGATCGGTTCAGCCGTAACGACCCGATCGGAGAGGTCTCGATTCCTCTGAATAAAGTGGAGCTCGGACAGCTGAAGACGTTCTGGAAGGATCTCAAACCCTGCAGTGATGGCAGCGTGAGTCACTTTCCATACAATCAAAGCGGATGTGGAAAAGCTCCACAAGAGTAGTCCACAGTAGTCTTTGTAGGCTGTAACAGACTGACCTTGATGGCATTGTTTTCTGAAAATCTTCACTCTCAAATCTCATTCTGGCTTGTGTGTGTGTTATAGGGAAGTCGTGGAGATCTGCTGTTGTCTCTGTGTTATAACCCCACTGCCAACACCATCACTGTTAACATCATAAAAGCTCGCAACCTCAAAGCCATGGACATCGGGGGCACCTCAGGTACACGTATAATAACAAAAACATAAACATGGGCTGAGACGTCATAATCAATGAATAGCTGCATGTCTCGTTTGCATAACTCACGGCCTCTCATTCTCTGATTGGCTGCAGACCCGTATGTAAAAGTATGGCTAATGCACAAAGACAAGCGAGTGGAGAAGAAGAAGACAGTCACCATCAAACGCTGCCTGAACCCCGTTTTTAACGAGTCCTTCCCTTTTGACGTGCCCGCACATGTTCTCCGAGAGACCACCATCATCATCACCGTCATGGACAAGGATCGACTGAGCCGCAACGATGTCATTGGAAAGGTGCTTCCTTTATATATATATTTAGAAATTCAGACCGCTTATTTGCATACCAACATGGTTGAAATTAATCACCATTATATTTCGACTAACTGTAATACTGTATAAGATTTCCCTTCGAACTAAAAGCATAAATCTCGGCTATCTGCTGCCAGTTTCAGAACAAAACGCAAAACTGTGATGCTTTTGTTCACTGCAGCGCTTCACTATTATTCATATTATTAATATTAATATTTATTTATCGTGATTCTCATTTGCTCTGACATGCACTGTGAGTTGTAAGGTCTTATATAGACAGGTGTGTGGCTTTTCTAATCAAGTCCAATCAGTATAATCACACACAGCTGGACTCAAATGAAGGTGTAGAACCATCTCAAGGATGATCAGAAGAAATGGACAGCACCTGAGTTAAATATATGAGTGTCACAGCAAAGGGTCTGAATACTTAGGACCATGTGATATTTCAGTTTTTCTTTTTTAATAAATCTGCAAAAATGTCAACAATTCTGTGTTTTTCTGTCAATATGGGGTGCTGTGTGTACATTAATGAGGAAAAAATTTACTTAAATGATTTTAGCAAATGGCTGCAATATAACAAAGAGTGAAAAATTTAAGGGGGTCTGAATAATTTCCGTACCCACTGTATATACACACATTTATAAATTCAATATATATTATTTCATTTCCATTTAGTTTGTTGAAGTATTAAAATAACTCAAATTAAATCAAACTAAACTTAATAAATACCTATAAAATAAATAACATTTAAATAAATAACAAATACAAATAATACAAATCAAATGACAGTAGTTTATCAGTAATCCTAAAAAATAACACTGCCAAACACACATGCTAGAAAACAACAACTTACTTACACATAGAAAGAAATGGTTATAAAAACTGAAACAGAAGTGAAACAAGTAATAGGAAAGAGGAGAAATAAAAAGCGATACTTAACCTTTGCCGGTGTCCCTGCCCGGTGGAGTCGCACGGTAGAGTCGATAGTCTTTACACTCTTCGGTCTTCACACAAGGAGGCCGTCACGCGACGGCTGCCGCGGTAAACTACGCTTTTTTATACCCGTCTAACAAAATACTAAATTAATTCAGCTGGACACACTTTCCTTATTTTCTCCACAACAAATGGCCAAGCAAGCGCAGACACTGACAATATTAAATAACATAATATTATACAATAAACAAATTTTAAATTCCTAATTTAAAAGGGTTGGGAATCGGTCCTATTTTTAAAACAAAATACTAGAATCAAATGATTTCCATGAAATTCGTTCACTGTTGCAGAACACTGGGTTACACTTTATTTCGATAGTCCACTTTAGACATTCTATTTACAGTAAGTAACTTTGCAACTACATGTCAACTAGCAGTTAGTAGAGTATTAGTAAACTGTCTGCTTAATATCTTCTAACACTTTCTTTGTCAACTTATTCTACTAACCCTAAACCTACCCTAACCGTCTACTCTGAGAGTTAGTAGACATGTAGATGCAAATGAATGAGAATTAGTTGACATGTAGTTACAAAGTTACTTATAGTTAATAGAATGTCTAAAGTGGACTATCGAAATAAAGTGTAACCGAACGCTGTGCCAAAGCCCTTTGACTGTGTTTTTGGCACCACGGTTCAGCAGCCGTACTGACTCAAAAGCGGCACGACAACAGAAAATGGGGTTCTTCAAAACTACTAAAAGTATCATTAATGGAATCATTTAGGAACTGGAATAATTTCGTGGAATTGGAAACGAGTCGTTAAATTCTTTACGATTCCCCACCTGGTTTTGACAAGAGCGGGAACCCTGCTGTGCCCTTCAGTCTTGTTTACCATCATCTCTTTCTCTTTTGTTCTCTCTCTCAGATCTACTTGTCATGGAAGAGCGGTCCTGCCGAGGTCAAACACTGGAAGGACATGTTGAGCCGGCCACGCACAAACGTGGCACAATGGCATGCCCTGAAAGCCTGATTCGCCCTCTCCACCCCCAAACCCCCCCCGAACCCCATTTGACCTTTGACCCGAAACCCCGTCCTTATGCACAAGACTTAACTTGCTGCCAGACGGCACAACACGGGTACTTTTAGCCATCCACTCTTGTAACCTTTAACCTTTGAGCTTCTCTCTCTATTTTCGTCTTTATTTACTCTGGTAACATGTAGTCCAAATGCCTGCTTATAGCTAATTACGCCAACGGTTCTTTTGTGCATTAGTATCCGTTCTGGACCCTGGGATAGTCGCTAAATCCAACCAAGCCATTTAAAGATGCTCTGAGAGCGTTCTCGCCGCAACTACACATTACCAGGATGCCGTTTCCTTCCTGTTTTGGTTTTATAGCCCTATTCCCCTGTGTTCCTCAGGCTGGAGAGGTCTGACATCTTTTGGATGTGTGAATGCATCAGCTCGGCCCCGTCCCTCGTCTCATCGAATCAACCTCGCGTCTAGACCCGAAGGCTCATGGGAGCTCATTTGACAGCCTTTAAATTGGCCACTGCTGAAACGGATCGAGTCGCAGGAACTCTGGGAGTTGTATTTTTCCAGGTCTCAGACGTCCCGTGCGAGTAATTAAAGCCATGAGGGGAAACGAGACGCCCTCTTACCATTAGCAGCATCTCGGTTGTTTTAGTCTCCATTTATAGTTGTTTTTCTCGAAATCCCTGATCTCTCCAAGCCGTTTTCCGCGTCTTTCCCAATTGACCTGATTTTCCGTATCTTTGTTCCTTCCTTCTCTTTCTCTCTCTCTCTCTATCTATCCTCTCTTTCGTCTTCTAAGTAAACAGTTCCGATTGGTTCAGCTGAAAGCCGCAGACATTGAAACCTATGCCATCTGGAGACTTAAAGACAGCAAATGAACTCCATCCTCGTCTCTTTTGCTTTTTTTCTCTGTGGTTTCTCTTTATCGCTGGCACAATAGTAGTGAAGTCCCTCTTTTTCTCGGGATTCTTTGTCGTCTGTGTGCTGTGAGTGATGTGTCGTATATCCAACTGAAACATCATTTCAAAACATTAACCACCAGGGCGGAAAAAGAAAACTTTTTTTTGAAGGAGCGTTCCAGGTCTTCTGGGATGGAATCCGGATGGAAGAAAAAAAAACTGCACACACACACAAAAAAAAAAACCTTGATGTCATCTTTTTTTCATCAAAAGGACATTTGAAGAAACCAATCAGAATTGTTCTTCCAGATTTGCTGTGAAATATAGAAGCAAAAAGTTGATTTTGCGCCTGCGTGCGCCGGATAGTTCTCGCCACACTTTGCTCTAGTGACGTGTTTCTTTGTGTGTGTGTGTGTGTGTGCGCTGATAGGGGCTCATCTTTTACAGAAACCCTCCAGTTAATGGAAAAAACCTGCCTTTACCCGCGTATGTGTGTGTGTATGAGAATGTTTCAGGACGTAGTGGGGATGAATCTCACCGAAACATGGCCTGGTCACGTTTTATCCCAAAAATCAACAGAAAAAAAATGAAATTTTATTTTGAATAAAGAAAATGAAGACTGATTTTAAGCAGAGTTACATTTTTTATTGTGCTATTATGTTCATGAAAAACACACGCAATTAAAATTATTAAAATTTAAATACAATAATTATAATCAATATATAATTTTATAAGTATTTTTAATGATTTGTTTTTTAATTGATTATTTTTCACCCAATTTTCATTAAATTATTTAATTTCTCCTGTAATTCTTGCTATTCTAAATGTTGGTTCTATTTACCTTAAAGGGATAGTTCACCCAAAAATGAAAACTTGATGTTTATCTGCTTACCCCCAGGGCATCCAAGATGTAGGTAACTTTGTTTCTTCAGACGAAGACGCAAACAAAGATTTTTAACTCAAACCGTTGCAGTCTGTCAGTCTTATAATGGAAGTGAATGGGAATCACGGCTTTGAGAGTCAAAAAAACATACACAAACAAAACCAAATTAAACCCTGCGGCTCGTGACGATACATTGAAGTGTAAAGACACGAAACTATCAGTCTGTGCAAGAAACTGAACAGTATTTATATAATTTTTTATCCTCTGATTCACCACAATGTCCGAACTGTCCTGAGCTTGTCCTTGACAGCCGACGCTTTACTGTGGATCGCAGACTTATAAGTGCATTACCGCCACCTATCTCTCAGATGGACCATTGACACTCTTATCTACAATCTGAATTAGGAGTGTCGATGGTCCATTGAGAGATAGGTGGCGGGAATGCTCTTATAAGTCTGCGATCCACTGTAAAGCAAGAAGAAGAAGATGCATCATGTGCCGGCTGTTGAGGACGCGCGCTCAGGACAGTTCAGACATTGCAGTGCATCAGAGGTAAAAAACTATATGAATACAGTTCAGTTTCTTGCACAGTTTAATTTGATTTTGTTTGTGTATGTTTTTTTGACTCTCAAAGCCGTGATTCCCATTCACTTCCATTATAAGACTGACAGACTGCAACGGTTTGAGTTAAAAATCTTCGTTTATGTTCTACTGAAGAAACAATGTCACCTACATCTTGGATGCCCTGGGGGTAAGCAGATAAACATCACATTTTCATTTTTGGGTGAACCATCCCTTTTAATACATTTTTTTTTCTGTCTAAAATAATGCATACATTAAAGCTGTGTAATTAATATTACTGCACACTATTTATGAATATTTTACAATTTAAATGATGCATTATTTTTTTACATTGTGGTAATGGAGTAAAATGTGCTTAATTGTCATGAAAATAATGTCACAATTGCCAAAAAGATTAATGGTCTGAAAAAAACAGGCTTTATTTTCTTTACGCAAATATATATCTAATTTCTTTCTTTTGATTATGAGGTGAAATAGGACCCAGACATGTTCCTGACAGGTTTTGCGAGATTCACCTATGTGTGTATTACAGCATTAATGTGTATCTTCATTGATGTTAAAAATAATCAAAGTGCATATGCTGCTCTATTTTCTCATGGCTTCCTTCGTCTTATTATGAGACTCTTTTTCTCTTTTCTCCTCTGAAGAGAGTTGGAGAAATGTGAGCTGCACTTTTTAATGGTGTAACACTGAGAAATATAATAATAATTGTTAATACAATAATAAATCGTTTTTGTATTTTAAGGGAGGAGCGTTTTAAAGAGCAAACGGCGCGTTCGGGGAGGCTGGACTGTGCTGGACAGACGATCTCTCTCTTTCTCTCTCTATCAAATGCTTTGTTATTCTGTATATGTGATTGGTATGTGTGCGTGTTTGTCATGACCGTGTCATTTATGCAGACCGGCTGCTCGCGGCATGAAGAGGCATGTGTTAGCGTGAGGTGTGGCGTTGCCATGGGGTCGCTATTGGGACGGAGTGAGTGTGCAATAGTGTAGAGAAGCTCAGCTTGACATCGAGACACAGAAGCAGAGGACCCCATCCGATTTCACACTCCCGCTCAAGAATAACTAGTTATTCTGGGCTGAGACCTTGAACAGGACAGACTGTTTTGCACATAAATGTCATGAGCTATAAAAAGTTTTTTAGCACTCAGTAACAATAGCAATAGCAAAACATGATCCAGAACAGCCTAAAATATAGCAAAATATCTCCATTTATGGCTGCCAAATTTGATGTGAGATTAATACATGCTGTGTCTTTACACTTCAATGTATCGTCACGAGCCGCAGGGTTTAATTTGGTTTTGTTTGTGTATGTTTTTTTGACTCTCAAAGCCGTGATTCCCATTCACTTCCATTATAAGACTGACAGACTGCAACGGTTTGAGTTAAAAATCTTCGTTTATGTTCTACTGAAGAAACAATGTCACCTACATCTTGGATGCCCTGGGGGTAAGCAGATACACATCAAATTTTCATTTTTGGGTGAACCATCCCTTTTAATACATTTTTTTTCCTGTCTAAAATAATGCATACATTAAAGCTGTGTAATTAATATTACTGCACACTATTTATGAATATTTTACAATTGAAATACTTGCACAGTTTAATTTGGTTTTGTTTGTGTATGTTTTTTTGACTCTCAAAGCCGTGATTCCCATTCACTTCCATTATAAGACTGACAGACTGCAACGGTTTGAGTTAAAAATCTTCGTTTATGTTCTACTGAAGAAACAATGTCACCTACATCTTGGATGCCCTGGGGGTAAGCAGATAAACATCACATTTTCATTTTTGGGTGAACCATCCCTTTTAATACATTTTTTTTTCTGTCTAAAATAATGCATACATTAAAGCTGTGTAATTAATATTACTGCACACTATTTATGAATATTTTACAATTTAAATGATGCATTATTTTTTTACATTGTGGTAATGGAGTAAAATGTGCTTAATTGTCATGAAAATAATGTCACAATTGCCAAAAAGATTAATGGTCTGAAAAAAACAGGCTTTATTTTCTTTACGCAAATATATATCTAATTTCTTTCTTTTGATTATGAGGTGAAATAGGACCCAGACATGTTCCTGACAGGTTTTGCGAGATTCACCTATGTGTGTATTACAGCATTAATGTGTATCTTCATTGATGTTAAAAATAATCAAAGTGCATATGCTGCTCTATTTTCTCATGGCTTCCTTCGTCTTATTATGAGACTCTTTTTCTCTTTTCTCCTCTGAAGAGAGTTGGAGAAATGTGAGCTGCACTTTTTAATGGTGTAACACTGAGAAATATAATAATAATTGTTAATACAATAATAAATCGTTTTTGTATTTTAAGGGAGGAGCGTTTTAAAGAGCAAACGGCGCGTTCGGGGAGGCTGGACTGTGCTGGACAGACGATCTCTCTCTTTCTCTCTCTATCAAATGCTTTGTTATTCTGTATATGTGATTGGTATGTGTGCGTGTTTGTCATGACCGTGTCATTTATGCAGACCGGCTGCTCGCGGCATGAAGAGGCATGTGTTAGCGTGAGGTGTGGCGTTGCCATGGGGTCGCTATTGGGACGGAGTGAGTGTGCAATAGTGTAGAGAAGCTCAGCTTGACATCGAGACACAGAAGCAGAGGACCCCATCCGATTTCACACTCCCGCTCAAGAATAACTAGTTATTCTGGGCTGAGACCTTGAACAGGACAGACTGTTTTGCACATAAATGTCATGAGCTATAAAAAGTTTTTTAGCACTCAGTAACAATAGCAATAGCAAAACATGATCCAGAACAGCCTAAAATATAGCAAAATATCTCCATTTATGGCTGCCAAATTTGATGTGAGATTAATACATGCTTAACATTACATTTATTTAGCACACTTCATGCATTTGAATACATATTTCTAATATAAGTTTCAATAATAACTAGTAGATAATACTGTTTTACTAACACGAATCTCTAGTTGCATGCTACTTTTTTATGTACATTACCTGTCCAAAGGTTTGAACACGTATTGTGCTCTTGACACCATTTTATTATGTAATTCTTTTTATTTATACTATTTTTTATTATTATTTATTTTTAAAGAATAATAGTAAAGTCATCAAATTATTAAATCACACAGATATAAATATGGGATTTATATAGTTACCAAAATGTGTGACAGATATGAAGACTTTTGTATTTGAGCTGCTTCTATTTATTATTACTTTTACTATTATAACTTTTGTACTCCTTTTTATTTATTATTTTCAGAATAATAGTAAAGTCATTAAAGTACTAAATAACACAGATACAAATATGGGAATTATGTAGTTACCAAAATATGTCACACAAATGAGCACTCTTGGATTTGAGCTTTTTCTTTTTATTATTACTATTATAACTTTTGAACATACATTTGTTTGTAAGCATCATTTAAATTTGTACACAAAGACATTTAAGCAGAAGTTTTTGGACCAAAAGCATCATTAGAAACATAAATTCACTTTGACGTGTTGAAACTTTTGACTGTTAGCGTATCTTTGATATTATATTGACACTTGTTGGTGTGAATGTAGCATTACAGATACCGTTATCAAAATATTTTATTCAAATGCATATTTGTCACCCATTATAAATGTATTCCACATCCAAAAATATTAAGACAAGCTAACAAGCTAAAGCAAGTAGTATTCGGCTGGCCATGTGACCATAGACTGTATAAAACATGGACGTAGTGTCCGTGATGTCACCCATAGGTTTCTAATAAAGCCTGTAAAAGCATGTAAAGCCCGTGAAGCCGTGGTTTACAGTGAATTCTTAACAGCTAAGGGGCGTTGTTTGGCACGACGCGGAGCGGAGTTATAAATTCACTGTAAACCACGGCTTCACGGGGGTTATTGCTTTTATAAAACGGTTATTACATATACGTAGCAAGATTTCACAAAATAAAACAGAGCAATTAAAATGTAATGATATTAATAAAAACATTATTCTTCCGTCAAACAATGTAGTTCCTCAGAAACAGTTGTGATTGCAGCAAAGTGGTTGCCGAGCAACACAGGTGTATGTTTTTAGAGTAATTTACAGCAGCTTTGAATGCGGCTCAACCAATCAGAATCAAGGTCCGGAACGTTTTATTAAGAGCATTTTTGAAGCCCAAAGTGGGCGGAGCCGGTCGTCGCCATCTTGGCAGTGATGCGCAGATAATCAAAAATGGGCACGTAGCAAGATTTCACAAAATAAAACAGAGCAATTAAAATGTAATGATATTAATAAAAACATTATTCTTCCGTCAAACAATGTAGTTCCTCAGAAACAGTTGTGATTGCAGCAAAGTGGTTGCCGAGCAACACAGGTGTATGTTTTTAGAGTAATTTACAGCAGCTTTGAATGCGGCTCAACCAATCAGAATCAAGGTCCGGAACGTTTTATTAAGAGCATTTTTGAAGCCCAAAGTGGGCGGAGCTGGTCGTCGCCATCTTGGCAGTGATGCGCAGATAATCAAAAATGGGCTAAGAGGCAGGACGTGGGTGAAGCTGAGGTGCTTGGTTGCTGAAACCACGCCCACCTAGCTCCACGGTAGTGACAGCAGCGGCAATCCACCTGTCACTCAAGTGGCCACACCCTTAATTATGCAGAACTCTAATGCTTAATATACTGTAATTTACAGTTGTCATGAAGGGCAAAATTAGCTATATAGACCAAAACCACTTTTTGTACCTGTAAACATTTTTTTTCTGCTGTAAAGTTGGGCGTTTTAACATGGGGAGTCTATGGGACTGACTCTCTTTTGGAGCCAGTCTCTAGCGGCCAGTTGATGAACTGCAGTTTAAATCACTTCCGTGTTGGATTCAAGAGAAAGACCGGAAGGCTGCCGCTTACATGTGACCTCAACATGGCGCCACCATGAGGGTGCACTGTTGCGTAGAGTAAAACAGCTTGTTATGGGAATTTTGTGTACTTTTCATTTCTTTAGCTGTTAAAGATTTATTATTGGTGTTAAGCGGTAAACTGCAAGTTGAATAAAATCACCAGAAGGCCTCATAATGATTTTCAGCCACTCGATTCTAAACTGTCCGTGCCGAGGCGGATCTTTGGCAGATAGGAGGCAGCGATGCAGCACGTCTTCCAGACTGTATTTAAGGGTCCGCAGTACATCTGCTTTCAGCCGAGAGCCATCTTAGATCAGTGGAGCGTTTAATAGAGCGCTCTAATGTGCTCGATGTAATCAGATAATAGTACCGCTTAAATTGTGTGTGTGTTTGTGTTCATTCTCCATATCCTAGCCTTTAGCGTACACAAACGTTGCGATGCAACATCTGCTGAGTGTGTGCACATATGAGCCAAACTTGAGCACATTTTCAGTGTGTATGTGTGTGTGCCGGTGCTGTCGGGGTCACCTTGTTTTTCGCTTCGCCAATCGAAGCCGGTTGACCGTCGTACTTGTGTGTTTGTGCCTGCATATGCGTGTTAGAGGTGTTGCTGTCACACTTATGCTGCTGATGACTGGAGAAAGGTAATATTGAATCAGTGAATCAGTGTTTGAGTTCTGAACTGTTTAACTTCTGTAATGTGTGTCAGACAACAAACCCCATTCAGACACACACTTTTACAATTATATGTTAAGTTAAAGGTGAGGTTTTAAGTTCAGAGTCTATAAGTAAGTAAGCCAGTAGTCGTTTGATTTCCTGTACATTGTGAGTCTGTTGTTGTAGCAGCTCGACATGTCAACTTCTCGCTCAACCCGAGTTTGGGCTACATTTTTATTAAGAATGGAAAACCCTAATAACCACCAAGAACAATCTAGCACCCACCTAGCAACCACCCTCAGCATCTTAACAACGGTCCAGAACAGCCTAGTATCCACCTAGAAAACATTCTGAATACTCTAGCAACCATAAAGAACAGCCTAGCATCCACCTAGAAATCATCCAGAACAGCCTAACAAGTCACCAGATCAGGCTTACAACCAATCCTAAACACCCTAACAAGGGCCAAAAACAGTCTAGCATCCACTTAGAAACCATCCAAAACACCCTGACTCGATTGAACTCTATTGGCAAAGACGGGACTTGCGATCATAGTTGATTTTGGGAAACGCACCCCAGAACAGCTGAATATCCACCTAGAAACCATGCAAAACACCCTAACAACAGTACTCAACACCCTAGCAACCACCAAGAACAGCTTTGCAACTATCTAGAACAGCCGAATATCCACCTAGAAACCACCCAAAACACCCTAACCATTTGTAACACCCTAGCAACCACCAAGAAATGACCCAGAACACCTAGCAACCAATTAAAAAACCATAGCAACTGTCCAGAACAGCCTAACATCAACTTAGAAACCACCCAGAATATGCTTACAACCATCCCAAACACCCTAACAAGGTCCAAAATCAAGCTAGAATCCACCTAGCAACAACTCAGAACACCCTAGCATTTACCTAGAAACCATCCAAAACACCCTAAAAACCATCCTTAACACCATGGCAACATCCACTCAGAACATCCTAGCAACCATCCAGAACAGCCTAAACATCCACCTAGAAACCACCCAGAATACCCTAACAACCATGCTCAACACCCTAGCAACCCACAAAAACAGCTTAGCACCACTCAGAAATGACCCACAAGACCTTAGCAACCATTCAAAACATCCTAACAGCCGCAGAACAACCTAAAACCATCCAGAACAGCCTAACATCCACCTAGCAACCACCCAGAACACCCCAGCAACCGCGACTCAACCACTCAGGACTACCTGGCATCATGGCAGTATGTTTTATGCTTGCAAAAACGTAAAAATCAAGTTGTTTTTTCAGTTTCGTTTGGTGCTGTTAGCAGTACACAAATGACACTTCAGCTGTTGTAAAACTCATCGTTTGTTTAATAATTATAGATTTATTTCAGTACATGCTGCAGGACGAACATGTTTACATGGCACAGTTGAGCTTTATTTAGTTATTCTCATAATACTCAGTCAGCAGTCTGAAGTTTGTGTGTGATGGTCACTGACCCCTGTGCTGACCAGCACCTTTGTTCAGCTCAGTGTGTGTGTGTGTGTGTGCATGCATGTGCATTCACCTGTGTGTGTCTGTGTGTGTGTACTATTGAGCAGTATGATTGTTTTGGCAGTCAGTGTCACTGTGAATTATTTTCTGCTTGGACCTTTTGGGGGAAACTGAGCTAAAGTTCTCTCTCACACACACAACAGCACACACACACTTGTCCAAAGCGTCGCAAATGCATGCAATTGTTTTTCAGCTCATTAACCAGCAACAATCATTTCAGTTCTTCATTTGACCAAATTGCTGATTTAAAACAACTATTTTTCCACATGCCTTAACACGTCACGCATCTCCCACACACAACATTATCAGAAAGACAAATTCACAGGCCAATGCCGTACATCAGTCACTCCTCCGGTCCAATTAGCTGCTCCTCAGAAATGAGAGTGAGAAAGAAAAAAGAATAAAAAATGAGTTAAGCGCTTGTTTGCAGTGGGTTGCATCATGCAGGTCTCAGTCGGAGGTGTTCGACTGAGCAGCTGTTAAACTGCACATTTTATTGCTCAGCAGTTGCTCATCGCTCAGTTCTCAATTATTAGCTATGTTTTATCAAGTATCAACTTCGTCTCAGATGTTTCTCCTTCAAATTAATTTGGAGAGATAAAAAAACACAAATCAGGCTTTGTGTAAAAGTATAGAGCTATAAAAATGAATGTGGACAGCAGCTCAGATCATTCGTTCTTGGGAGAATGGGATGAGAAATGTTTGAGCTCATAATGAGGTCTGTGACTTTTTGCTAGCAAAAGACTTAAGAGCTCATTTTGAGACGTCACTGAAATCTGAGAGCTAAAAACTGCTCAAAGAGATGCATGTGCGATTACTGGGGATGTTTTCTCAGAAAGATTAGCATGAATCTCCAATTAATCTCATTTCTGTCTCTGAGAAATAATTGAGAATAACAAGATCTAATTTGTGATTTTCCAAGCACACACTACAAGGTGCAAGCTAGTCACTCTATCATTTGTTAGCTCAAAGCATTAGCAGTCATTTTTTGTCCAGCAGATAAACATCATGCTGTTTGTTGACATTTTGGGATTGTAGCTCTAGAAACGATGTTTAGTGGAGATCATAATGCTCTCATCTGATCTGTGGAGGTGTAGAAACTTTCTGTGTCTCTCTCTCTGTTATCAGAAGGGCTTGACACAAGCGGGTTTGGTTCTGTGGTGTGTGTGATGGTCAATCATAAGGTGATTGTGACATATTCCGGCTCTTCTGACAGATTGCTGTCCAAATTGTGTCTGTCAGTTTCTGGATCTCTCTCTCTTTATCTGTCTCACTCACTTCAGCTCTGTCATTCCAGCTCCAGCTCCAGCTCCAGCTCCCTGTGCGCGTCTCTTTATTGGTTTGAAGAGCTGTCCGTCATGAAGCGTGACTCCTCACTGTCAGGGTTTTAGTGCGACTTCTTCTGAATGTCGTTAAAAATGACGCTACAAGTAATAATTCTTCTCTTTCTGTTTCTGTTCGACTGTGCGTCTGTATGTGTGTGCGTGCTCTGTGTTTTCCGTTATTCTTGATCATAAATGTTGATGATAAATGGGAGAAGTCTCCTGATTTCATGTTTTGAAAACCTTTTTTTGTAAATAACTGAGCAAAAATGGAAGAAAATGATTGTTCATGTTTCTGTTCGTCACTTGTACTTAAAACAGATATTCCTGATGAACCGTATGTTGATGACGAGCCCGATTGCCCTTCTTGAATAAGGGATTTTCACATCTGTCATATTTTTGCTGAGGTTGAGGGGGAATGAAGGAGCAAGAAAGCAACTGCCAATCATCTATGACATCACACTGCCAAACCCAACCCATAATTTACCCACAATTCCACCAGACGCCCTCCGGACCTAATCAGGTGTGATTTTTCTCTCCTCATTGAAAGCAAAAACACTTCAAAGAAGTGAAATCATAGCCAATCAGAACATATTTGATGTTTAATAATAAAGTAAGTATCACTACTTTGAACCAATGAGATTTGGTTCAGCTAGAGTGGGTGGAGCTAGATAGTGCAACGCAATAATAACAGAAACCAAGCAACAGGCAAAATATCTTAACGTCACAAACGTCAAATTAAAGGTGTGTTCTTGAATAATAGCATGTATTAACAGTAAAATAAAATCATCCCTCAAGTTTGTAAAACAACATGTATTTTAAATTGTATTTTTAACATAGGAGAGATTGATTGTTTTTCATTTTAATTTACACATCTGGTTGTCCAAATAGTGGTCAAAATAGAAGTTGAAAAAGTTTGTTTTAAAAATAAGCTTTAAAAACTTGTATAACACACATATGCACACATAGTCACTCTCTGCTGAATTTCATAACGGCACCACGTTGTTTTAGTTTGATGCGAGTTGCATCTGTTTTCCAATATTAGCGCAGCTAGCGCACAGAGCTCCGTCAAAACGGCATGACGGCGGCCAGCTGAGACAGATCCACGCTCACTGCGGTCCAGCATGTGTAGAACAAGCACACACAGCCTGTCTGCGTCCCATATGCTGCTGCATGGTGTGTTTGGCAGGGCTTGTCGATATATTCCGCCCCATCGCTCTCTACACAGAAAATTACAGCCAAAACCCTAAAAACTGAAGCCCTCTGGCCAAATTTCTCTCCAATCCAAGTCCTGATGAGCTGCTCGTATGGTCTAAGGCAAGCATCATCACTATTGCTCAAACTTAAGGTTGGTAATTTGAACACACCTCTAATTCTAAGGACGAGTGCACATGGTAAAATTTTAGCTTATCATGTGAGCTCCTGAAGGTTTTTTCAATTGAGTGTTTGTTTGAATTGTGCAGCAAAGACTAATAATCAAAATGTAAAATAAAATAGAGAAAAAGCAGAACAAATTGGATTATCTTAATCATTTTCAAATGTCCAAAAAAAACCTGTCTGCTTGATTTTGTGACATGTATGCAGTCAAACAAGCTAAAATTGCGCAAAAATGTGCATGATTACTGTCAGAACTCACCCAATTTTAAGATTTCCAGCTGTACCACAAAAAAACTAAATGTATGTTGAGGTCCCTGACCATATTTTGACACCAGAATATCAAAGAGACATTAGAAATCATTAAAATTGTCAGGCTAACTCCAATTGCTATTTTTTCACGAGCATGAGAAATCCAGTTACAACACATTCTAATAATCTACAGCCAATAATATCCGTTTCACTCGTGCTCAGCACTTTGAGTTTAATGCGCATCGCAGCCTTGAAGCCACTTCTGTTACACAACACACACATTTTAATTGAGGTTTCACCACATGTTGATTACGTTAGATGGAGGAGTGCTGACCGATAAAAGGTGACTCTAGTAATGAAACTCTCACAGACTCCAATAAAACAAGCATTTGTTCTGAATAGACTAAGAATATTATTTCGCCCATCTGTAGGGCTTACGTTCTTCTTGCTCACTTTCATTCCCCCCGATACACCTCACTGGCGAAGAACGCTTTAAGTCTCAACACACGCTTGATGTGTACAATCTGACTCAATGTATTTATTCATGTATTTTTTTGCCAACTTTGTACAGTGTAAAAAAAGCAACCTATAAATCTATGAAGAATAACAGTACTGTATAGATTAGCTGCCTGTGAGCGACTCACAGAATAGTGTCGATAGAGGTTAACAGCATAGACGCGATCTAAGCCAGTAAAACATGCTTTCTGTAAATGCAGAGAGATGCCACATGTTTTTATATCCTTGCTTTCTTTCCTCTTTGTCATTTGTTTCTTTTAATGTTTTTGTTAATGACCTAGTGGCATCTTACAACGTGTGTTGTTTGCTTTCTATTGGTTGTTCGTTTGTTCGTATGTTGTTTGTTGATGAACACAGCGAGGTTCAGGCGCCCGGGAGAGTGCTTGGGAACGCAGATCGGTTGGCCAAGGTTTTGCATCCATCTTCCCCATGTGATCACAAGTCCTACGTTTGTGTGTCAGAACTTAGCATAAAATCTATAATTTTAGCATAATAATATCTCTAAGATGTCTAGATATTAAACCACTCATGTAGTTTACAACCAAATTTTTTAGTTCTACATTGTTCTATGACTACATGTTTTAAGTTTCCCTTCCCCTATATTTTCATACTTCACAAACTGAGGCAATGATAATGGAAGTTGACTAGCGATTAGACCTATTGTTTTTCGCAGTGTTTAGTTGTTATCTGTGCTTGTCTTCAGTGTTTGTTTATTCATGAGACGCTATGTACTTTTGTGCGATGAAGTGTTGAAGCTGGACGTGTGTTTCAGATGCCTCGCTCTTCCTAAAGCTCGTCTGTTGATCTCATACTTGTTAAAAAACTTCAAACATTCCATGAACGCTTGGACAGAAAGCCACTGTAGAGTTTTAAAAATGTACACTCTTAAAAACAAAGGTTCTATATTAGTGTTAACAGTTCCATGAAGAACTTTCCATTCCACAAAAGGTTCTTTGTAGTGAAAAATGGTTCGTAGATTTTTAAAATGTTCCTCACACTAAGAAAAAAATAATTTTAAGAACTGTTCACTGAAACTGTTCACTGGTTCTTCTATGGCATCATGGTTCCCCAAGGTTCTCCTTTTGGAACATTTATTTTTTAAAGTGTAGCGCACGGGTGTACAACACACAGTCGGGTTTATTCATCATACGATGATCACTACTCCTGAAAATGCTCCTGATGTTGTGTCTACAACCTTTAACAGTGTATAAAAGGAAGTTTGTGACCCATCATGCTTTATCATGCTGGCGAATTTTTGGGAATTTGTTTCTGTAGTGGGCAGTAGAGATTTTATTGTTTTCAGGGGGGCCGTGGCTTGAGCTTGAGGCGTCTGTGACATTTGTCCAGCGGCGTGATAGTAAAGCGTTCCCAATTTTGAGCCTCTCCTGTTTTTTTGGCCGAGCGGACTGTGATCTTATTGATTGAATTTCTCTTTTTAATTTTCCTGTCCCACCCAAACCCTTCCATGTGACTGGATGTGAGGGTGGGCGGAGCTAAGGAGCACAGTTCTTACTATGTTCCATAATAAAATAGACTAAATCATTTGTACATCAGCTGGCGTTGAGTCTTTATTCAAGGTCATTTTGTTACTTTATCACAAAGACTATAGAATACCCAAGACGTGTCACTCGTATAGTTTTGAATGGGGAAAAATGCAACACTCAATATGGCCACTCTATCTATGAGCAAAAGAGCCAATCCCTAATCGGTAAAGTCGAAGAAGTCCCAGTTGCTATAGAAACAGTAAGCGTTCTGAGATGTGCATCTAGGATTTATGATACAGTTGTTGTCAGATTGCATTGGTGATTTCAAATATGAAATTTAATCATAATCTTGGCGAACCGTTTTGGAGAATTTGATGTTTCCCCATTCAAAGAGATAGGAGCTGCACTTGCATGCCCGAGAGGCGTTTTAAGGATGGCTGTCGAGTGACATGACTTGCCTTAAAGGGACTTTTGTTTATCACTGCTTCAAGCTTTTTGTCAAGAATAAAACTGTGAGTGGTTTGCATATTTAACTATTCATTCATAGCTTGGTGGTAAATAATGTTTTTTTGTAATCTTAATAATGTAATTGTTAGAAACAACAATGAATCATTTGCAAGTCAATACGACTGAATTTATCACCACACAATGTAATGCATTTGAAATCATTTTTCATGCTCAAGTAATATTGAGACTAGAGTGTGTTATTAATTTTGGAATGGCATATTCATTTGCCATGGTTTGATTGCAGTGTAGGTTGTATATTTCTGTAATTGTAGCTTTACTAAGAATAGGAATCGTAAGGAAATGATCAATTCTGATTCCACTTAACGATTATTCAGAAGTGAAAGGAGCCTCTGGACATTCTTAAGAAATGGACTTTCTCTGTAACATGGAGGAAAGAAAGTCTGGTTTGGAACGACATGTGGGTGAGTAAATGATGACAGTGTTCATTTGGGTTGAACGACCCCTTTAATGGCTCCCTTAATTATTATCTTAGTACTTTATGGTGAAATGAATAGACAATGTATGGAAAACAATTGTCATTGCATTTACTGCACTGCTCTCGAAAGCATGTTGTCAGATAAGATAATTTTAGAAGAACGGTGATAGCATAAGCGAAATAAATTGTAAACCATTCTCAGACAGATATAATATTAGTTGTTTATAATCTCTCCTAAACTCATACGGATTTGCCACATTTTAGATGTTTCTCTTATCTGACCTATTCGTTTCAGGTCTTGGGCTATGTCTGCATTAATCCGGATACATTTTTCACATGCGTTTTCATTTTAAAATGCTCTCCGACCACACTACTGTATTAAAGCATTATCTTAAAGTTTCGTTAAAATATGCGTCACGTGACTAAACCTGCATCATTGTTTTCAAAAGCCTGTTTTCACAGTCCACACTACAAAGCGAAAACAGCATTTTCAAATTTATTTTGATTTCAAAAAGTGTATTTTTCCTTGACAAAAACGCCATCTCAGTGTGGACCGAAGGCCAAAACGCAGAGAAAAAAATGTGTTTTCAAACAAAAACGTAGTAGTGTGGACAAGGCCTTGGGGTCTCTACTAACGAGCTGAATCGGGTGTTTTTGATTAGAAGTAGTTTGAAAATGGGTGCTGCTGGTGAGCCTCCAATAACAAGGTTGGGAAACACTAGTTTCCACAGACTTTAATCCCAAGAACAAGCTCAATCAGCCAACAGAAAGTGACACGGCTAATGCTAATGATGCCAATACTGTGTTCATGCAATCATAACTCATTTTTATCTGGAGTATTTGCAAGTCAAACTATCACAGTTAAATTCCATCAGCATGATTGCAGCATCGGAATGTTGCAGATGTTGCAGAACGGAAACAAATGTCATGAAAACCATTCAGTTCCGGTTTTTCGAATAAGAACCAGTTCTTGATTCTGAAGTGTGTTTGGTTGTGTAATAATCAAGCTGAGGCCTTCAAAGTGCAAAGTGGGGAAAAGTGCAGAGGAAGAGCAGGCTGCAAGAGAAAGAAGCGGGACAGGAGAGTCGGAGAAGGGTTAAAAATAGAAAGGGAGGCTAAAGTACATCCTGGAGTGAATAAAGAATCTGCACAAACACAGTGTTCCAGGATCCTGCAGACTAGACGCTGAGTTCTCGACTCTCTTTGAATCACAGCACACTTCCAAACCCACCCGACACGGCTGGAGCTCCATTATGACATCACGGTGGACTAATATTAGACACACTCCATCCACACCTTTATCCCACACCTCTCTCTCGTTCCGTCTGTCTCTACAGTTCCCTCTCTGGCTACGTTCACAAAACCGTGTTGTTTGGAGTGCTAAATATGGTCCGTACAGTTTGATTATGAAACAGAGCGACAATCTCATAATTATTATTACTGTAATCTGTCCATTTTTAATTTTAATAATTAAATTTCATTATTCTTAATGGTGATTCTCATTATAATATAATATATCTCATTATAATATGATATATAGATATTTTTAATTGTATACTGAAAGACATATTTTTAAAATACATATATTTTTAGTATTAAAGAAAATAACATTTGTAATTATAATTTTTTGTTTGTTTAAATTGCATTGTTAAGTGCTTTGCTAACAAACATGACTTTGCTTGTTAGATTACAATAAGTAATTTTCTGTTGTGGAGGTCACCATCTTTGATATTTATAACAAATATAAGGTTGATCATTTTTGTTATGTGCTTTTGTCATTTTCTTTAAATGTTTTTATTATCCAATATTTATATTTGGTTTTATTTGAGCTATATTTTAATTAACAAAAACAATTATTAATAGTTTTAGTTTTAGCTAATGATAACACTGTGCTCCAAAGGTGTTTATTTAACAGTAATGACTGGCTGACTATGCATTATACCATTAATTATACACAACTGCGTATCATATGAATAGATAGAAAATGTTAAATATTAAATAAATGTTATGGCTATGTCTAAAACAGTTAAATATACAGTTTAGCATCAATATACAAAATTTTTGGCTGCAGAATGCTATGGTTGACCAATCAGAATCAAGTATTCTATAGAGCGGCGTAATAATCAGGGCTATTGGGAGAAGTGAACAGGGACTTGACTTTGTTTACATGTCTGTATTTTCAGTGTCCAAGCCATTTTGTCTGCTGTACACATGTAAACGTAGCTCTATAAGCATCCTTTTCCTCATTTATCTTTCGCTCTGTGGCTTCTGAATGGAGGCATCTTTTTGAATGCGACAGCCAAACCTCTCTTGTGTTTCTCTCTGTCTTGCTTCCTCTCTCCATCTGTCTTATATATCCCGGGAAGGACACAAGCATTCTCTACTCTGACATGATATTTCCTGGAAACAGGGAGTCCAGACAAACTGAAAGTACCAGCAGCCCCCAGGACAGATGGAGAGAGAGAGATCTGACAGAGAAAGAAAAGGGGGAGACAGGGTGAGAAAATAAAAGAAGGATGGGAAGTGAGTGTGAAAATGTAAAGCATTTGAGAGGAGAAAGAGGTGCTGAAATATCTACACTTGAGAGATGAAAAGAAAGGACTGAAGAAACAAAAGGAGAAATTAATCTGACAAACAAGAACATAAAAATAGTTGTTATATATTATTGTATGCTGCATATAGTCATTTTAAAAGCCATGTTTTCTTAAACTAACAGTTCAGCACAATGATGATGTGTCATGCTAATTTTGATGTCAGTGATGACATTTATTCTCACGTGTCACATGATCAAGCACCAAACCATAAGTCTGAATATGAATGTGCTATTCAGAGTCTATTCATGACCGAAAGCTATTGAATGACATATTGAGACTATGAAATAGCTGCTTTTATGGTATTTTCATGCTTCACTTGAGACTCTGAAATAGCTGCTTTTATGGTATTTTCATGCTTCACTTTTGCCATTTTGGAGCTTAAAGGGTTAGTTCACCCAAAAAAAAAATTCTGCCATTAATTACTCACCCTTATGTCGTTCCAAACCCGTAAGACCTTCGTTCATCTTCAGAACACAAATTAAGATATTTTTGATGAAATCTGAGAGCTCTCTGACCCTCCATAGACAGCAATGCAACTGCAATGTTCCCAGGTCCAGAAACGTAGCAAGGAGATCTGTAAAATAGTCCATGTGACATCAGCTACGAGAATAAGTTGCTTATGTAACGAGTTGTTTACGTTCAGCAGTCTCGTGCTGTCTACTGAACGTAAACAACGCTGATTACGTTGATTACGTTCTGGTGTACGGTCCAAAATGGCGGAAGACAGTAACTTGAGGCGAAGAATTGTTGAATAAATTAGTTATTATTGTTTTCTTTGCGTACCAAAAGTATTCTCGTAGCTTCGTAAAATTTTGATTTAACCACTGATGTCAAATAGACAATTTTACCGATGTCCTTACTACGTTTCTGGACCTAGGAACATTGCAGTTGCATTGCTGTCTATGGAGGGTCAGAGAGCTCTCAGATTTAATCAAAAATATCTTAATTTGTGTTCTGAAGATAAACGAAGGTCTTACGGGTTTGGAACGACATGAGGGTGAGTAATTAATTACAGAATTTTCATTTTTGGGTGAACTAAACCTTTAACAGGTCATAGTCACTATATACTTTGATTTTATTGATGATAACAACATGAACATTTATCAAAATGTGTCCTTTTGTGATTTATAGATGAAAGAAGGTCATTAAAGTGTTGAAACTTGAGTGGATGAGCAAATGATCAAATTTTGGATGGATGGATGGTAAATAGTCTTGCGGTAAAGTACAAATATTATCTAATTTAATATGATGTCTTAAAATTGTACACAGAATGTACTAATAATTAGTATAGCATGTCACCCGGCAGGTCACTGCTGGATATTTCATGTCAGCTACTGAAAATGTGTTAATAAGGTCTGGTGCAGGTACAAAGAATATGTGAGCAATAGAGATGCTATAAAGCAGGAGGAACTGTTTCTGATGCACCCCGAGCACAAAAAAACACCAAGTATGATTGCTCTACCATCACAGAGCTGCACATAAACTAAAGATTACTGGAGCACACCAACAGAGAACAAAAATGCACCTGGAATTAAGAGATCAGAGCACATATTTACTGCTAAAGGTATGAAAAATATTCCTTTTGAGCCCTCACGATAATTTGCTGCCATCAATTATTTCTTTCATCTTTAAAAATTGTGTAAAAGTAGTTATTTCATACTCAAGGGTCAGCTCAGGAGGAATATACTCCAGTGAAATCTGTGGAATGGGTTTTTACATACTAAAAACATTCAATGGACCTTGGAGTCAAAAACAGCAAAGTCGAATTCAGCCAAAAAGGACTTAGGGATGTAAAGAATGATCCCAATTCTTCATCTTTCTTTGTAATTCTACAGGAGCAGACTCAGGCGTTCCTTTGTAAAAGATGCAGATCACTTTTCCTTCAAAAGGGGCTAGATTTGACCTCATTTGGTGTTGCCGAAGGGATGCCGACAGAGACGTGGTGTTGGAAAGGGCATCTCTTTTCTAGACTGCCAGCTGTGAGATGAGTGGTGTCAGTTTCGGGGGTTTTGTGAAAGGCGGAACGGTTCCATTAGAGATGTAGCTTCTGGGTAAAAATTTAGAGTCGACTGTCAGCTGTAATCACGAAACCAAACCTTTAGTCACCATCTGTGTTTGTGGCTGGGAAATAAGGATGAAATTTTGACGCAGTAATCCAAATCCTAGTGAGCTGCCTACATAGGCAGCTTCCTTCTTCTTACCAGCACTGAAATGTACGATTTAGAATGCTCCTCTTAGGCAGCAGCCAAAAGTAGTCTACATAAGAGATTTTATGTAATTAATTGCAGTAGTTGTTGCTAAGATAATGGCGCAAAGATTAAAAATACTTGAAATCCTTCTGAACTCAAATTTAGGATAAAAGTATGCTGAACTGTTTTTTTTTAACAGTTCCTTTCGGTATTGACTTGCAATGTAATGCAATTGCAGTTCATCCTGAGATTGTCTTCTCTGTGAAGGATACATGTGATGCTACCTTTGGCTAAAATTAGCCACTTTTCGCACCTATGATGCCTTAAAATGCTGACTCGTTAGGCAGCTCAGTAGGTTTTGGAATGGAGCGAGTGCACTGAGCCTGAGGAGGGAAAATAATCTTGTGGCACCCGAGGCGCTGTTTTTTATATCCCAACTCATTTTTCTTCTTAGATGAAAATGTCAAAAATAGATTGTTGCCGTGGTCATTTTGTGTCAGATGTCAATCACCCGTGCCAGTCTTTACTAAAGAGATCAGCTACGTCAAGTTAAAGGTAAATGGCTTCTGGGTCAGTGATTGGAACACAATGTTCCTGTCCAGGACTGAGTGTGACATTCTGTCTGCAGTCAACACTTTATCAGTTTTAACTGACTGACGGCCAAATTAGCATGAGGCTTATTCAAACCACTGGCCTTGTCAGTAAATACAGCTGGGCAGTTGACAAATAACATGCTCGGGAGCATTTTTAGGTCAAAAGTCATGTTAATGTATAAGGGGAAAGCATTATTTTAGGTTTTATTTTTTTGACATTTTATCACCTTTTAACTTTTTGCACCTAAATGGTCTTACAATGTATTCATAAATAATGTAAAAGAATTCTTAACACATTTACATTTATATAGTCCCTAAATTAATATTAGATCATATTAATATTGTAAAGTATTCATGCATAATAATTCGGCAAGAATTAGAAAAAGTTTGAATTCAACATGAAATCAAAATGTACCCATTTGCTTTCCTAATACTGGTCTTGTTGTGCACTTTGTAATCTTTAATAAAAGATTTTCATTTTCGGTTGATGTCAGTTAGGCCACACGGCCCACTAGTTAATGTTAACCAATGGCCAAACAGTTAATTAGGAACATTTTTAGCTAACTTGCAACTCAGGTATGGAATGCCAATTTTGAATATCATGTTTTACTTTGATATCACGTCATATTATGGACCTAAAATGAGTTGGGAACACCTTTCATGTCAAGTTTTTATAGTTTAGAAATTTTTTCATGGCGTCATGAAAGTTTAAGCACCCAACTCTCACCTTGCAGGGGAAGCCACATTTAACCCAGACAAACAGCCAGAAATGTTTTCAAAGCTGTTTTTGAGGTGGTTAGGCTGGTCGTCACCCTAAGGGTGCACAAGTTTGTCCATCAACCCAGAAATTTCTGGGAGCTTAAAGGTGTAGATTAGATCCATAGGGCACCTCCGGCTGGTGAACACTTACCTAGGCACTGTAAAAAAGCTCTATACCTACCTCACCTTACCTGTACTGATAAATCCCAGCGCCGGGCCCCAATGTAGTGCACCATTCTGTATCCTGTTGCATGCCACAAAGATTAATCCATTTGAAGAGATGACTGCAGAAAAGGGAGAGAGCTTTTTGGTCACAGACACATCACCTGTTTGCAAGGGCAGTCATGCCTACATGCACCGCTCAATAAACGCCCTCGCCCGGCTCCCATGAGAGCGACAGGCCACCCTGCAGGAGCAATATTTCGCATTCACTCTCTGATAGATAGGAACGACGACGCCCTGTCAGTGAAGGTGAGACAGAATTAATGTGGGAGACAGGTAGACAGCGGGGATGTGCTGATAGCCGCTGTAATGATGGATTTGACTTTATCTTTCCAGAGTGAAGAGTAATGTTAATGCGTGACTTGTTATTGCTGTACTCACGGTGGAGGCCATGGTGATTATGCAAATGACTTCAGCTGTGACACGGACAAGGCCACACAGACTGTATAGGGTTGTGAAGTACGTCTGGGATCTGATAATAATATATAAGCGCACTCTCAACACTAAATATTTCATATATGTGCATCATGGGACATTGAACAAGATGATGATGTGAAACAAAGGGCGCGAAGTGACATGGCTGCAGACACCCGTCCAGTGCTTCATTTGAATAGCACAATAGCACCACTCCGTGGACACATACATCCACAATCTCCAAGAGCTGTGTGACTGAACTATTTAAAAGTCTGGACATCTGTTAAAGTGAAGCTGGATAATATCTGATGACGTTCACCATCTCAGGCAAATTCTCAAGAGGAATGAAAATGATTCAAGCAGTTATGAGATATGTTGAGTGCATACAATGAGTCTTGTTTGTAATCCATTTCAAATCATAATGATGATTATCATCCTTATTAATATTTTCAATATTATTTTGTGAACTAGGCTCCTATCCACAACTTCTTTTTCATATGCAATTAAAAATGCATTTGTGCAGACTTTTTTTTTGAACAATTTAAATGCAGGCTAATTTAACCTACTAAATGTCTCTCAATCAATTTGTAATAACTTGGTATATTAACATGGTCATGATCACTGAGCAAGTCTCCCTTACGAAAATTAACCATGGTTTTACTACAGACTATAGTTAAACCATGGTAACCACAAATGAACCATGGTTTTGCTACACTAACCATAGTTTAACCATGGTTTTTACTATATTAATAGTGTAGTAACCATTGTTTTTTGGCGTATTGACTACCATTTGTATAACCAAAGTTTTACTACAAATACTATGGTTAGTGTAGTAGCAAAACCATGGTTAATTTGTGGTTACCATAGTTTAATAACCATGTTATTTGGTTTTATTTGTAGTAAAACATTGGTTTATTATCGTAAGGGTTGGTTGGTAGCCTATATTAGTGTAGTCTGTATGTCATCAGTCGTCGTCTGAGGTTATTTTCGTACGTACATCGATTCGTAGGCCGTTAAAAATGATCCCTTTCTACTTTGTAATGTCTCATACCTTTAATCTCCACCAGATAAAGTTTGTATGTGAATATTATTTAAACTTCTTGTTGAACAGTAGCGTGGTGTACTGTAAAGCCGTTACCTCAAGTTCCCGCGTCGTGTCACACGCGTGTCACGTGACGAGCTCGCGCCTAGCTCTGCCATTGTCCTGGTAACGGTTACCTGGTAACGAGCGGCGGGATAAAAGAGCAACTCACGGTGCGCACAGGTATGTGGTTTACTGCGCGGAGGGGCGACAGGTAACGGACGAACCGTTTATGACTAAAAACTTATTAAGTGTCAAATAAGTTATTTAAATCATACAAAAATAACAATAATATCAGTATAAATATTTAGTTGTTTCACGGTTCAAAGACCCATCAAGTGCACTTTTAAATGACGCTATTAAGGTAAACAAGTAAATAAATGGCGATGCAATCTTTAGACTGAAATTATTAATGTTTTATCTGCAGTAATGTCGCTTAGTGTTAATGTGACCTCAGTCAGAGTCTCAGAGACTGCATTGGGAAATGTTTGTTTATATCAAACTGTAATTCTTCCATTGTGTATGGTACTGGAAATAAAACATCACATCGACCATTCATTTATCATTGTGTGTGTGTGTGTACAGTTGTTACGGTTCTGTATTTTGTTAGGTTAGTCACAGTCACAGATGGTTGGACCCTTGGATGCAGTCAAACCTTTGGTTGGAACAGGCAGACCAGGGGGGCGTCCGACTAACATCGGCCTGACCAATACTGCACCTCCTACAGACAGTCTTACAGTGAGTAACCTTAGAATCATCAAACTATACTTTGGTTTTTTTTATTTATGATTATAGACATTGGCATGATCAGACTGATACTGAAGCCAGACAATATCAGGTCATAATTTCCCCATTTAAAACAACAGCCTTTTTCTATGCCACAGTTTGAAACACAAACAGCCATCCATCTTTTCTACCACACATTATATAGTTTTGATTGCTTATTTTACTGGAAACGTTCAAAACTCTAGATCGGTGCAAGAATAATTTTTCTTTCTTATTTTCCCTACTTTTGTCAGGTTTCAGACTTGTAAGTGGTTATTGTGGAATGCAGAAAGAATTTGTAAAGAATCTTCGTGCAACCTCTTTTAGAGGAATTGAAGTTGTAAACATCTAATTTTGCCCAAATGAATGATTAGTTCAGTGAATATAGCATATTTATGTTATATGGATTACTTTTATGATGAATATATAGTACTTTATTATTTAAAAAAAGTTTTATTATGTATAATGTTTGTACTCCACAACCTGTGGTCACTATAAACTACTGTATGGAAAAGAGCACTGTAAGATTCTTCAAAACGTCTACTTTTGTATTCTACAGAAAACAATAACAGCATACAGCATTTTGGGTGACCTGTTCCTATAAGTACATATGTATTAAAAATATATATAGTATATATTTATCATATCAGTCAGCAAAAATAATAAAATGGCCAAAATGTCTGTATTGGTGCATCCTTATTTAACTATAGATATCCTGTAGAGATTTGTGTTGTGTTGTGGAATATAGGATGTTGAATCTGTCATGAGTTGTGTCCTCTTTTATCCAGGTAAGGAGTTATTCCAGTCATGTCTAGGTCATCATTTTGGGACGGGTTACTCTGCCAACCACCGTCCTGTTCTGTATTACAGCTCCAGCCTGGACCGCTATGATAATCCACAGTGTGGGTAAGACCCAGATTGTGTGTGTGTTCGAAATCGCACATATTGTACACCCCAAAGCCTTTTTGCACCTCACTAAATCATTGTAGACACATATACTTTTCCCTTTCTCTTAGTTTCTCACTGTTGGACAGTTTTGAGTCTCAAACGAAGCGTCATTACCAGCGTCTGGTTCTGCCCGACGGGACGGAGCCTTTGGCCTGCTCGGGGTCCAGACACAGAGAGAGCGGATATTTGCAGCTCCAAGCTCAGCCAAGACCTGTGAGAGCCAAAGAGACACACATAGAAACGCAGCGGATTTTAAGGGCACTGTGCCATGTCACTTCACCCTGGCCTCATTGTGCTTTTACTTTCTCTCTCTGTGTTTCTTAGAGAGCAGCATCCTGTCAGACTGAATATAAAGGCACTTACATTCCTCACCGCCTCAGAGTTTTGGGTAAGTGGTGTGTTTTAAAAAATAATGGTTCTTTGTGGATTGATGTTGCATCATAGGTGTTTCAGATCAGTGTGTTTTTGTTTTAGTTGGACCCATAGAAGATAGTGGATACACTAAGGAAGCCAATCTACAGCCGAATACCTTCCTCCCTCAAAATATTAGCATGGTGTGTGTGTGTGTGTGTGTGTGTAAACTCCTAATTTTAATCTGTTGTCAAAGTCATTGTCAGTATGTTTTTTAACTGCACTGATCCATGCTGTATTCATGATGAGAATCACATAATGAAATAATTTTACTGATGTTATGCTTGCTCTCTGCTCTGATTGGGTAATGATGGTTGTCAGGATGACGCTCGCAGGACACAGGAAAGTGTGATGAGGACTGACTTCCTTCCCGGATGTTTCCTACAGGTGGTCTCTCTGTTTCTCTCGTTCTCTGCTATTACTCTGTCCATCAACATCTCGACAATTTTTAAGATGTGCGTCAGCTGGATGAGGTCTGTAGCCTATTTAACGTGTGTGTGTGTGTGTGTGTATTAGGGCAGTGAAGCATTACCAAAACTTGCCTCCCGTGCACTTCGAGAAACTGGATTTACAAGAGAAACCCAGAGGCCTCTGACCAGTTCGGTGAGTATCTCTATCACTAGATAAACTCTCCAATTAAGACTACAACAAGTTCTCTGATTAAGGATCAGGGTTTATTGGATGTTCTGCCCACAGGCCTTTCTGCAGGGTGGCGTTAGTGAAGACAGCAGACAGAAGACTAGAACTGCCGCAGCTAGATGGTCCATTGGGCCAATGGTAAATAAAACCAATATATTTTGCCCTCTACATTTGTGTAATGGTGAAATCTGCACTTTTTTGTTTGGCTATGACTGTTCAAATAGATTTAAATGAACAACCAATGTACATTTTATTGAGTTACACATATGGAAGATTAGATTTGACCATTAAAAGAAATAGTTTGCCCAAAAAAAGTCAATTCCATCATTTATTCACCATTGTTTCAAATCCATATGACTTTCTGTCAATCTATTTTCTTCTCCATGGCTTTCGAATCGTATCTATTCAAATATCTTATCTATTTCTTTATATATATAAAAAATGTTGAGCATTTAAAATTATTTTCCTTATGTTCACACGTGTTATAGACAACAAATCAAGTTTTTCTTCAAATATGACATGTGAATGCATTTTCTTAGACTGAAATGTATAGAGGTCAATATATATTTTTCAATTTTTAAAAAATATATATTTATACATTTAAAATTTATTTTAAAAAATGTACAAAAAATGTCCCAAAATATATTGGTAGAAAATATATTTACATAAATATATTTTTTTAGATTTGTATATATTTTGAAATATATTTAAAATAATATTATGCTGTATGGGACATATAGTTCACCCAAAAATGTAAATTCTGTCATCATTTATTCACCCTCAAGCTGTTCCAAACCTTTATGAGTTTCTTTCTTCAGCTAAAAAAAAGAAAAAAGGAAAGATACTTTGAATAATGTTAGTAACCAAACACAAAAATATTAGTACCTTTTGAAAGAGTACTGTCCCAGTGACAGCTTTTGTACCTTTTATTCTAATAGTGTAGGTTTGCAATGACAAGAGTGTGAACTAAATCTGTAAATTACACTGTCAATTAATTTCTACTACAAGTAAAAAATGAGCAAAATGTGCTCTTCTTTCAAGAAAAGCCATTTGGAAGACAGTCTGTTCTGTGCCAGTTCCAATTTAATGTCACAAAAGCACTGAAAGATGACACGGCTCACCTCAACAACACTTTGAACAGTCATCCACTAAAAAGATGATTGGAAATCTGATGTATTTTGGTGTGCCGCTGCTGCTTTAAAAGGGATTTCTGGAATAGTGTAGTGTACTGGCTGTTCTGTATTCTACAGGGCTCATCAGGATTCGTCCTGAACGCCCCCAACATCACAAGCCTCTCACATACACCAGCAGACCCGCAACACTTCCTCACACACTACCAAAGCAAGTGAGTCATGTCTGTCTATCTCTGTCTGTTCCTGGTGTTTGACTGGCAAAACTGATTGCTCATTTATTTGAACTGACTGTCTGTGCCTTGTAGACATGGGCATCTACTGCATTACATGGTTTTAAAGGGGTCATATGATGCGATTTCAATTTTTCCTTTCTCTTTGGAGTGTTACAAGCTCTTGGTGCATAAAGAAGATCTGTAAAGTTGCAAAGACTAAAGTCTCAAATCCAAAGAGATATTCTTTATAAAATTTAAGAGTCAACCACGCCTACCTAAAACAGCTCGTTCTAACACGCCCCCACATATCTACGTCACAATGTGGGAAGATTAGCATAACGACGATATCCGCTTCGTCATGCCCTGATCCGTGCTGGTCGCTGAGGAAATACATCAACTTCGCGCTGTGGATCGCCGGATCGGCTTTCACCGTGGACGAAGCGGAGTCCAGCCCGGGGTCGTCACATGTGGTTGCCGCAAGCCCGTCAGACGCTCCTTTGTCGAATCCGCCAGCCACGCCGTTCTCAAGCCTGCCCGCCTCTGCTCACTCAAGTCAAGTGTGTGACGCTGTTTCGTTGTGAAAGCGAAACTACTTTGTTTGGTCTTCCAAAAGAGGACAAAACAACAAATCAATGGTTAAGTTGTATTTACAACACTGTTCCAGAACAGTTTAACCCAAATATTCAGATGTGTCCAGCACATTTTATGGAGGACTGTTTCCTGATCCTGGGAGAGTAGACTACAATGCCGGCTGTTCTGACTCACAGACAGTAAGTACGTTTTTTATATTTAAAGAATTTGCCACTGATGATTCAAACGCGAGTTTTGAGCAGTGTAGAGTAGCACTTGTTGTTTATCATTTCTCTGATCACAAATGCAGACATGGTTTTATGTTTACGCGGCGCAACGTAACGCGTAAAAAGACAGTATAAGTCATTATAATCCGTAATTATGTACCCACTGGATGTAACAAATGCCTCGTTTATAATGGGTTTTTAATGTTTATGTCTCGTCGCTCCGGCCGGACATGGCATCAACAGTATGGTAGGGGCGTATTCGGCCAATCACAACGCACTAGCTGGCCAATCAGCACACCTCGCTTTTCAGACTGATGAGCTTTGTAAAAATCGACGTGTTTCAGAAAGGCGGGGCATAGAGAAGAAACAATAATGTACAGTATGTGGAAAATAATGTGTTTTTTTTACCTTAAACCGCATAAACACATTTCATTACACCAAATACACAAAATAATGTTCTTTTTAGCAGCATCATATGACCCCTTTAAACCTGGAGGTTCAGTGTGTTCTGATTGATTGCTGGGTGGATGAGTGTGTTCTGATTGGTTGCTGGGGGCATGAGTGTATCCTGATTAGTTAAAATTAGGTTTTCGTCCTTCTAATTGTTGCAGGTTTTGTGACAAATCATCAGTGGTGCAGCAGAGATGGGTGAGAGAAGGCATACAGAGACAAAGAAAATGCGGGTACAGTGGACGAGACACAGATAGGTACACACATAAACACATTGTGTGCTTGTATTCATGTACACCTGAACACTTGTTAATAACATCCTCTGTTTGTCTCTCTCTTTCACACAGGTTTAATCTTAGTGGATTTAATGTCCTAGCTTCACAATAAACCTGAAATATTCATTTCAACATAATACTGTCAAATTTAGCCTGATCATTTCTTCTTGATATTTTCAGACAAAATTATATTGCTTTAATTTAGAGGTGTTGTCTATGCATCATACTTAGGGTTAGTGATTTTTAACAGACCCTTAACACTATTAAATTTAATGCATTAAGCTGAGAATAATTAATATCAGCAATAATTTTGAGCAAGTTGTGTAAAAACTAATGAGCAACATAATTATTGATGTAAGACTGAATGCAAGACCAGGAAGTGTTGCTTAACCGTGGTCAGCAGATTGTGTAGAAGAAATATTCACGGTTGTACACAGATTGCAATGCATACACCAATACACACAGATAAGCACAAATTATGTACACAAGTTCCTAGCCATGCCGAGAAAGGAGTGGCACCAAATGAAAGCTCAGCTGGCTGGCATATGGTCACAGTTATGGTGCCCGCTTATAGGTTGGTGTGTATGTGTGAGCTTCTCTCTCTCATCTCAGGGCCAATGTTCACTCTCCCACACAAGCAGATCGTTCATGATCCTTAATAATCCTTGCAAGAAAGGGAGAATAGGGATTGATTGAATAAAGGAACACTGGTCTTTTTAGTCCGTGCTTAACACTGAAAAAGTGACTCAAGTGCTTGTCTATAAGTGGTTTGATGGCTGCAGAGGTGTTGCTATTTTACAGTAAATTGAGCAGTTTGAGCATTAGCACTCAAGCATTAATATTATTATTGTTCATACATGATTTGAAAAAACACTAAATATTTGATGTTTGATTCACCATTTGCATTATATGGACATAATGTACACCTCAAATTTGCATGGTAGAAAATAAAATTAAATCTCATATTTTTGTGATCAAAATATCAGAGAGCCAATTAGCAACCATTTAGAACTCCCTAGCAACGCACCAGCAACCACATAGCAACACCCTGGCAACATTTTAGCACACACGTACACTATGTCTGAAATCGAATACTGTAGCTAATACATTTAGTTGAAAACTTGCTTCTCAACCGTTAAATAGTATGTTCTATATGGTAGGAATGTTTATAGTATGAATGAAGTTCGTTCGTCAATTGCATCGCTTCATTGCCATTCACAAATCTTCTATTATGGCCTCGTGGGATAGTAAAGTGTCCATTAGATGTACACTTTTGAATTTTCACTTACTATTTTATGAATACTGTGAATTCGGACATACAACTTGGCACACATACTGTTTTTTGCCTACTATATAATATGGAAGTAGGCATATTTCGACGCAGCCATATTCTTAAAGGGGTCATATAATGGTACATGCACTTTTACAAGTAGTTTGAACTGAAATGTGTGTTGGCAGTGTGTGTACACAACCACCCTAAAATGATAAAAATCCACCCAGTGGTTTTTTGTTAATCTACTAAAATCTTTACTCCTTTCTCAAATCGAGCCGATCTCAGATGCCTGTCTGTGTAACGTCACACAGACAGGCCCCTCCCACAATAGTTTGATTGACAGTAGAATTTCAGCACAGACTGGACTGCGTCTTACCTTAGACCCGCCCTGAGTGAGCTGTCATCAGTCCGCCATTGTTTCACCGCCGTAGCAGTTGTAGACAAGAATGACTCCTAAGCGATTGAGGTACTGTACTGTTATTGGATGTAATAATGAACATAGCAGTCGTTATTTACTCCCGACATCTGAGCCGCTGAAGACGCAGTGGATTATGTTAGTTTTTGAAGGGAATGCACCCCCGATCTACATAAATGCATCTATGTTCGCGCAAATCATTCAAGATCCAGCTTCACCTACAGAAGAAGTGAGTGTAAGGTTTTTTTAACGAATCTTTGCAAATCGCCTTTTCTAATAATGTGCTAATTAGCAAGTTTCACAATGAATGCAGCTAAAGTAAACGGTCTCTCTGAGAGCGGCTCGGAAGAGAGGGGCGGGGTCAGCAGAGCTCATTAACATTTAAAGGAAAATGCTACAAATCTGCATGCTCTAGAAAGAGCTGTTTTTGACAGGGTAAAAAAGGTGGTTTTTTTACACTACTATTGAGAAATTTTAACCAAACTATGTTACAGACTTTTCATTAAGACCCTAAAGAATCATATCAACTTGTGGAAAATGGGCATCCTATGACCACTTTAAATAAATCTGAAAATCTAGTTCTCACATTGCGGTTTTCTAGCCTTGCAATTACACTTTTAATGGCTTACAGTGTAAAACCAACCAACTGGTATATACAACATGCAAACATGCCCTACTTATGAGCAAAATCATATGCACTGGACCATGATGGCCCCTCCTCTCATGCTGACACACTGTCACAATGGCTCGGATTACATTTCTAACACCAGATGACTTCTGCTGAGATCTGGCAGTGACAGAGATATCACTGTGAGTGCCTGCAACAAGGCTATGAAGTTTCTAGCGCTGCAGAGGCGATCCAGTGTTCATTCACGGCTTGCTATGCAGCTGACCTTGGGAGAATGGCGTTAACATAAACTAGCAGTAAGCCGCTAAATGATTAAGCACAGAGACTATGTTCTCCTCTTCAGGCCTGGACTGTGTCAGAGCACTCAACCACTCCGCAGATACTCGATACTTGCTGCCTGAGGATCCAGGGCTAACGGCTATGCCAAAATCTCTGAGAGGGACTTATTCCTATAGAGATGGCATATAATGAGCAGTCAAATTGAGATAAAAAAGATTTTTAGACATGTTCTGTGCTGTTTTTTACTTGTTCTTTTTTATTGTTTTATTGACTGTCAGGCAAATTTGAAGTGTTATTCATGTTATGTCATGTCATATAACACAAACGTTGAAGGGCGAGTTCTAAACCTAAGTTTAAAGGAATAGTTCACCCAAAAATTCTGTGGTTAATTACTAACCCACAATGTCGTTCCAAACCCATAAGACCTTCGATCATCTTTAGAACACAAATTAAGATATTTTTGATAAAATCTGAGTGCTCTCTGACCCTACATAGACAGCAACGCAACTAAAATGTTCCCAAGCCCAGAAATGTAGTAAGGACATCAGTAAAATAGTCCATGGGACATCATTGGTTCAACCGCAATTTTAAGAAGCTACGAGAATATTTTTTGTGTGCAAAATTAACAATACAAAAATTATTTTTCTCCAAATCACGTCTTCCACCATTAGCGAGAGTACCTCTGCTCATAAACAATGCATGTGCCTGGTGCTTTAATTTTTGGGTGAACTATCCCCTTTAATACATGTTTCTATGTGTAAGATTGAATCGCTTCTCGAAGCAATTGTAATAGTGATGTTTGTTTTAGTAAACACCACAAATAGTACGTTTTTATGAAAGAGTGTCTACCTCAAAATAGCAACATTTCAGCAACCATCAACCACTTTTTTGATCAATTGTTCAATGTCTTCCACAGCTGAAAGAAATCGCAGATCTACCTGCCAGAGTCAACACAACCCATCCCACCAAACGCAAATGTGCACAGCTCAGGTGTCTTTGAAACAGCCAAGTTTCACTATGCAAAGCATTCCTTTATTCTCATCTAGCAACCGTAAGTTCTTTTGCCTTTCTCAGAGTATGCACTTCATCTGAGATGCCTCAGTAACATACTGCAAGTATTTGGCTGTTTGCAGATGTGAATGACAAATGTATTTGCGAATTGAAAAATGGCTTTTTTAAAGACACCTGATCTGTGCACATTTGCGTATGCGTGATGGGTCATGTTGATTCTGGCATGGAGATCTGGGCGGAGACACACTTTTCTCGACTTTCTGTCAAAGGTTGTGCCAAAACACTTGTTTCAGATTCGTTGCAGCAGTAATGACAGACTCATAGCATTACATAAATATTTTAACAGATGGGTTTTTACACTCTTTAGGGGAGAGATGAGAAGTGACAGGAGATGGAGAGAGAGTTTAAACAGCACAATGATGGATGAAGGAAGAAAAGGGAAAGGAGGAGGAAAGGGCAGTGAAAACACTTCTTGAGTAGAATGAGAGAGTTGGCAGATGTGACTGGAATAGAAAAATAGGTAAATATAAGACTGATATTGGAGGGAAAGAATGAACAATTGAGGAACATGCAAATTAGAGGGCAGTGGTTTCTCCAGATGACCTCTACAATTCAAAACAATTATTTCTTTCTTGAACTTATGCATTTGAGAGTTTTGAGAAACAATATGACTTTCTAACGTAGAACACAAAAAGGTGAATCTAAGATTTTTTTCTTAAGAATATTAAACAAGAACTGTATTCATCAAGCTATAAAAATACTAAAAGCACCTTAATTATCAGAAGAGTGGTCCATATGATTATTATATTGCAATTCTGAAGCCATACTGTACAACAGCTTTTTGTGACGAACTTAGCAAAATCATTATTCACTGAAAATCTTTTCCTAGTTTTCCCATCATAATCAATAAATTCATCTACACTTCTTGCACTTCTCTAATTCGCTTTGCATTGTGTCACATGGCTCGCCTGCAGTGTTAATTGGGTGTTAAACACTATTTTCATTTTTATACTGTCACCCAACCCACAAACCTGCTGGATCCATTACAGTCTTTGTTCTTGGACCTCATTATTTACACACTATGCGCTGCTCTCTCTCTCAGTCTTTCTCCCAAAACATCACTGACTAAGTACCCAGGCCTTTTATGGATTGCACCCATTCACTCCCTGATGTTTCTCTTCTGTCTGCACGCCTCCACTCTGACTTTCGCACATCGAGCCCTTTAAGCTTAAGACAAGAGAGAACGTTTACTTCTGTTAGTGCTAACTTGGCTAGCTCTTCCCATCTGTCTCAGATCACGTCAACGTTGTTCCACAGCCAGACAGCTAGGATTCTTAGTGGAAACTCTCTTAATTCAGAACTTAATTTGCCTTCTAGAAACATGAGTGTTTCTAGATTCTAGTCTAGATTTTTCCTGGCCAGGGCTGGGATTTGGAAATATATTTTAAAAACGGTCAAAATTCTTGACAGTTTTTCTGGTGATATTGTGAATATCACTGGTATTTATTCAATTTGATTCATTTTTGTGAATCAGTTTTAGTAAATCAATTAAAAATTATGATTCAAAAAAATTAAAACTTCTGGCTTGTTATAGGCGTAATGTAATTTTTCTAGCTACATTACCTAGTCGTAGTCAGCACTGGTATTAGATCTTCTCTGAGTCCGACAAGACATGAATCATTGAAACATGTTTGGCAAACTCATTGGTTATTTAATAAGAGAATATTTGGTTTCACCAACACACATCGCTGCAATTGCAGCATCAAGTTTCTTATAAATAGTACACTCATGTCAGGGTAAAGTTCCAGACACACTTACACAAACTCACAAACAAAAATGGCTGAGCCCTGCTCTTAATTAGAAATACACAGCACACCGTAATGTAGTTTTGATGCATGAAAAAGTTGTGCAGTTTCACAGGTCTTCACAGTTGATTTTTTACAAATGACAAGTCTTAAAATCATTAAAACCTGTAAGTATTGAAATGAGTCCATGTTTGAGGATTGCAGTAATGGCTGGCCAACAATAAATACCTTCTAAAAATAGCAACACTCACTTATACTTGTGTGAAAAACTTTTGCGTATTTGTAAAAGTTAATTTATAGGATTTTTGAGTGATGCTATATTATAACTTAAGCTGTATTTTAGAAATTGTGTTACTAATTTTCATGTTTTTTGTGCTATCATTTACTCCAAACCTGTATTCCTTTATACAGAGTGTAAATGAAAATATTTTTTAAAATGTTTGTGTAATTAGTCTATACAATGAAAATCAATGGGGACCAATGTAGTTCTGGACCCCATTGACTCTTATTGTGTGGGGGAAAAACAGTTCATCAAAATATCTTATTTTGTGTTTCACACAATATTGAACAGCATGAGAATGAGCAAATTATATGAGATTTTTCATTTTTGGGTACACCATTTTTTTTTTTTTTTTACTTGACCTCTCATTCAACTTTCCAAACAATCAGACATAATTTAATGTTAATGTTAGCAGAAGCTTTTTATTAGAGCAACTTGCAGACACTTTCATAACCCCATAGAGTATCCTGGGGTTACTTAAGTGCCATTTTCTGGGCTCCAATAACTCATTGTTACTCTCTAGTTCACCCTTGGGATTGAACCTGCAACCCTTGCAGTAACACCTCAGATGCTTAAAGCAGAAGTGTGTAGCATCTGCATCAAAGAATTGCAAAAATAATGACTGTTGGCTGCTAAAACAAACTGCAATTCTGTTTGCAGAAATTACACACTTCAGATATAATAAGTAGACTAACAGGTGCAAGTATCAAGGTCGTTCTTGCTCCTCCCCTTCATATTCATAGTCCATTTCCGCTCTCTCATACTCTAACTCCGCCCCCTCGTAGCCTTCATACACCTCCCCCTCGTAGATTAGCTCCTCCCTTTCATACTCCAGACCGCCGTCGTCATAACCAAGCTCTGCCTCCTCAAACGCCACACCTTGTCTCTCAGACTCCGCCCCTTCGTCATTATTTTGGGGTCCGTTCTCATCCCCAGTTGGGGTTGTTGATGAAACCGACTCATTTGTTTCCTTCTTCTTAGCAACTGCCAGGTTAAGGGCGGAGTTCATCCGGAGTTTCTTGAGTATTCCGTGAATGACCGGATTAGCTGCGGCTGCGGCTGCGGCTGCCGCCTCCTCTGCTTCCTTCTCCGCTCGTTCTTTTGCCTCTCTCCTTCTCTCTCTAGCCTGCAACACCTCCTCAGCCCCCTCCCCGACGATAAGCACCTCCTCCCCTACACGCGGTGGCTCCTTCACAGGGTTGTGGTCATAAGAGAAGAGTCGCAGCCCAGGAAGATGATGCAAGTTTGGAAACTCTGATATCCGATTGCGGTCCATGTCCAGAATCTCCAGCTGCTCCATCTTGAGGAGCACTCGCGGAAACTCCTGAAAGCGGTTACCGTACAGCCAGAGTCCTCTCAGGGACTCCATGCGCAATAGGTCTGAGGGAAGGGTGCGCAGACGGTTGTCCCCGATCTGCAGTGAGCGCAAATTTGGAAGGTCGTACAACTGCTTGGGGAATCGCTGGAAGTAGTTGCTCTCCACCCAGAGGCAACGTAAGTTCTGCAGGTTCCTCACTTCTGGTGGGAGGCTTATCAGCCGGTTGCTTCCCAGGTAAAGACACGTGAGATTAGTCAACTGGCACACAGAGAGAGGAACATCATCAAGCTTATTGAAGTCGAGCGCCAGGGTACGCAAACCCTGCAGCCGTGTGATACCCTTAGGAACGTCGCGGAGACGGTTTCCACAGACGTAGAGCTTCTCCAAGTACTCCAGATCTAGGACTTGACGAGGAAGGCGACGGAACTTGAAGTAGCTCAGATCCAACACCGGATCTCCGCTCGCCAAGAGCTCGTCGACTCCTAGCGGCAGCTCCTCATCCTCCACGACCTCCTCTTCTTCTTCTTCTTCAGCCGCTTCCTCCTCCTCCTCGCCTTCATCTCCTTTCTCTTTAACCTTTTTCTCCTTTTCCTCTCCTCCTTCGTCCTGGGCCTCTTTTCGGGACGAGTTGCCCATACCCTCGGCCGGCTAGCCCGGCGCTTGTCTGTGTGTGTCGTGAGAGTGTGTTTCAGGACGGGGTAAGAGGGTGAGGCGGTCTGTGGGGCTGGCCCCCCCTCCCCGTGTCAGTTTCACTCAGTAGGATTGACCCGGCAGTGACAGAGCCAGCACAGCGACACATGGTGCTCTGACTACAGGCGGCTTCCCCTCAGTCCGAGTACAACGAGGTCCAACGTCAGCAAACACGGCAGTGATACCAGCAAGGAGCCATATTCTGAGTGTTTGTGTGGATTGCTTCAATTAAAATACTCTTTATAAAACTACATGCTATAGAACAGATTATAATAATAATAGTAATAGTAGTAGTTGTAGTTGTAAAAATAAGTATAACTGTAACAGGAAGAAAGCTTAATTTTGTCTCTGTAATGTAAACTCAAAGTTAACAGATGAGTGTCAAAGTAGCTGCCAATGTTTGCATATTAATTACGTACCGTTTTCAAAGCTAATTAGTTCATTATTTAACTATTTTAAAGTATATAGTTTGTTAAAAGCATTAATTGACTCACATTACAGTCACAAACTAAGCGTTTCAGTCTGTTTGTGTGAACCCTGGTGCTGAGCGTCTCTCTGCCGACACACACAGCTCTTGTCCGGTGTCAAAACAACCCAATAGCTGGGTTATATTTAACCCAGCATTTTTTAGAGTGTAGACACTGTGATGAAAACTACTTTGTAAACTTTTGATCCTATATTAAATGCCACTTTTGTTGTGTTTTAAATGGATAAACACTTCCTAAAAGTGAACAATTGCACTAAATATCTTCCTTCTGCCTGCATGATTTTATGAATGTGTGAAGGCCAGGGCTGTAACCATTACAACTGTTTTTATGATGTTGCATTTAGGACCAATGAAAGCAACGTCTAAACCACTTTTAGAAATTAAATAAAAGTCCTCAATTGATTAGGATTACTAACCTAATTAATTTTCATGAGCCAAGCTGATAAGTTTTCTAATATGTCCTTGCTTTGACAACCCTGATGAAGGACAAAGGTTTTGCAGCGCTTTTGAAACATTTCAGGTCAAGATGATAAGTGCATTTTCTTTCTTGCTTTCTTTCTTTCCTCATGTTATGTAATAATGTCTGCATTGACATCATGCGTTCATTTTCTTTAATTAAAAGAAAGGATGATTTTTCGTTTTCAATGTAATATTTAACAGTTTATTTATCTGAAATGTTCAAATAAGCAGTTCTGAAGAGTCTAGAGTTGTTTTTTGCCATGCTTTTATTCCTGCTTTGTTTGCATGTTACTTTGTCGTGCAAAGTGGGGTAAAAAAAACAAAAAAACATTAACAGATGTCACTAACGCACAAAATAAGGAAGCAAGCAAAATCTTTCGGTACGCGTATTTCAGCAATTATTAATGAGGTTATGTGAATATTCATTATTGTTTCATTCCTAAAGACAAGGGTTGTATTGCAGTGCACTATAAAAAGTGAAAACTGTGTTATTTCAGCCTGGCCTGACCCTTAAAGGTCCCATACTGTCAAAACTGAAATTTCCTGGCTTTTTACATGATAACTGAGGTCTAGGTGCTATGTAACTACCATATAAGTTTCGAAACAGTCAGTCCACAGTAAAATGCACACAGCCTGCATAAAGTTGCTGTGATTTTTCACGAACTGTTGTGACTTCCGTAAAAAGTTGACGTCAGAACTACTCAGTCACAGCCTTCAGTCACCACCCCGAGCACCGCCCACCGTCCCACTCTCCTTTTGCCAAACCACAGACAACATTGCATCCATGCCATTGCTGAGCAACGACAACACCGAAACATGTCGAAAAGGTTAACTTTAACCACTGAAACCAGATCGGCCGACCTGTAACGTTACACTCTCACTCAAAAGATGGACGACCTGACAGGATTGTTACTATGAGGTGATCACATCTTACGTGTATAGTAAAGACAAACTCACCGTGTCTGTCTAGACATGATGAAGATGTATATACATTTCAATTTCAGCAGGAAACTATTTTTACAGCTACATTATTGTTCCAGCCACAATTAATCACAGCAATGTATATACAATTACAAATGATTATATATGAATCGTCAGTTTGTTGTTTTACACACATGCACACAGACATTATTTCATACACGACATAGTCGTGAAATGCAAGAAACATGGCAAGAAATCTGTAGTAATTTCTTAACAACAAAAGAATACCCATAACAACAAAATACAATAATTTGTTGAACCTTTTCTGATAAAAAAGTGTGTGCTGCAAACGCGAGCATTTTTGACGATCGTTTCTGTCCAGTCTACTCGTTTTATCACGTTTAACCACAGCTGTCGTCGTTTTTTTGTCTGGCAGTGGCAGCAGATATGCGATCAAATTTCTAATTTGATGTATTACGTCGATTCTGGCACCCAACATCACAACAAGATGATATTTTAAGCTCCTTATGTAGCCGAATCTGCGCTGGTTTGAATGGGCCGCCTCCAGTTTCCGCTTTGTTTTGCTGCCTCCAGCTAGCGCTGTGACGTCGGCTGACCCTAGTTACCTGTGGCTGGCCTGGCCGTGTGTCACTCAGAAAACAACAGGCCAATCAGAAGAGAGGCTCATGAATATTAATTAGACAGACCAAACTCGACCTGTTCTCAGCAGAGCTCCTGAGAAAGGAGCTGTAAAAATATATTGAGATGGTTTTTGGTACTCATACCGCAAATATATATTCTTAAGGACATCAAAACCTAAAATAAAACTCCAGAAAGGTGTAAAATATGTGACCTTTAAACGACTCATTGGTGTAACCTAATGTTTTCAGGTTGATTCTGTAATATTACTTCATATTTTTTTACTTGAACTAAATTTAGATGGTAAGCTCATTTTAGGTTACCTGACAAAACATTTTACAGTGTGAATATGAACCCTGAACAATGCTGAACAATGGGCTTTGTCTCACAAGATAGTGAGCTGCTTTTTGGGCATCATTTTGGGGAATTATGCTTAAAAATGGCTGGTTTTTACAACAATGTAGACTTGAAATTAATTTAGATTGCACCTTTTTGTACATTAAATAGTGCAGAATTAATGGCAGAAGTGAACATTAAATGCAATTTGTTGCATGTTTTGTCAAGTGAGTCAAACTGTTCTTAGACATTTTGATAAACCAAATGAAATATTTCATTGAATTACTTGGTTTTACAGTGCAAAGTAAGCAGCAGTCAGTCAGAGTTTGATCAGCGATGGGCGGCGGAGGACAGCAGACAGACCGGATCGCCGATACCAATGGGAGGTTCGGCACGTACACCTGGGAGGAGGTGCAGAAACACACTAAGTCTGGAGATCAGTGGATCGTGGTGGAAAGGAAGGTTTATAATGTGAGCCAGTGGGTGAAGAGACACCCCGGAGGACTGAGGATCATCGGACACTATGCTGGAGAAGATGCCACGGTAAAACACTCAGCATGAATACATTTACAGTACATTTAACACACATGGAAGAACTTTTATATACTGTACATCACATTACTGCAAAGCAATGTCTGTGTCTCATAATCTAGTGAGCTACCTTCCTAGGCACCCTTTTTCCTTTATGCTTAAAATAATGTGGTAAAATTGTGGATGCTGCACACTGGTGGTGGTTGAGGAGACCCCCTCCCCCCACATGATTGTAAAGTGCTTTGGGTGTACAGAAATACACAATAAAGCGCTATATATAATTGCATCATTCATATAAATGCATCATTCAAAATCGTTCATTTACATATTTTTGTAGACTGTATTATTGTAAAACAAAGCCTTATTGAGCTACTAGACTTTTGGTTAAAATGCTAAATAAAATGCCAAAAAAGTCAGAATTGTGAGATATAAACAGAATTGTGAGATGTTAATTAACAACTGGGAGTTTATAATTTGCAATTGTAAGATATAATCTAGTAATTATGAGAAGGAAAGTAATTGCGAGGGAAAAAATCAGAAGTGTGAAAAGTTACATTTACCGTTTTATTTTTTGTTTTGTGGCAGAAACAACAGGACAAAAAAATAATTAAAAATAAATAAATAAAATTTAAAAATGTCAGAATTGTGGGATATAAACTTAGAACTGTGAAATATAAACTCTAAATTGTGAGAAAAAAGTCAGAATTCTGAATGAATGAATGAGGCATTTACAGTATATAGCGCTTTTATTGTGTATTGCTGTGCACCCAAAGCGCTTTACAATCATGTGGGGGGGTCTCTCCTCAACCACCACCAGTGTGCAGCATCCACCTGGAGGATGTGACGGCAGCCACAGGACAACGGTGCCAGTGCGCTCACCACAGACCAGCTACAGGTGGAGAGGAGAGAGAGTCATAGAGCCAATCAAGTGGATGGGGATTATTAGGAGGCCATGATTGACAAGGGCCGGTGGAGGGAATTTGGCCAGGACACCGGGGTTACACCCCTACTCTTTACGAGAAGTGCCATGGGATTTTTAATGACCACAGAGAGGCAGGACCTCGGTTTAACATCTCATCCGAAAGACGGTGCTTTTTACAGTATAGTGTCCCTGTCACTATATTGGGGCATTCGGACCCACACAGTGAGCACCCCTACTTTTCTCACTAACACCTCTTCCAGCAGCAACCTAGTTTTCCCAGGAGGTCTCCCATCCAGGTTGACCAGGCTCAACCCTGCTTAGCTTCAGTGGGCAACCAGTCTTGGGCTGTAGGGTGATATGGTTGTGGATGAGATTATATCTCACGATTCTTAATTTTTTTCTTAGAATTGAAAGAAATTAAGTCTGAATTGTGGGATAAAAAGTTGCAATTACCTACTTTTATTTCTCCATACATAATGGCCAAATGTACTCTAGTATTACATAGCAGGCATCATACAAAAAATGCTATGTTAATGTGAATAGGGTTGCAAAGGGGTGGAACATTTCCGGAAACTTTCTGCCATCGTGGCTGTTATACTGGCTACCGCACAGGTATGTGACACATGTTTCATTAAACTGTGTTTTTAAAAGAGCAGCAGAATTGGTAACCAAAATCGGTTGCCATTTGGATGCTGGTGTACTTAAAGGGATCGTTCACCCAAAAATGGAAACTCTGTCATTAATTACTCACCCTCATGTCGTTCCAAACCTATAAGACCTTCGTTCATCTTCGGAACACTATGAGAATATTTTTTTATGCAAAGAAAACAAAAATAACAACTTTATTCAACAATTTGTCTCCTCCCTGGTGCCGTTTTGGAGAGTATTCACTGAACGCAAACAGCATATGCTATTCTGTGTCAGCTGCGTCACGTGTCACCAGGGTGACACGGAGGAGACAAATTGTTGAATAAAGCCGTTATTTTTGTTTTCTTTGTATACAAAAAGTATTCTCGTAGCTTCATAAAATTACGGTTGAACCCCTGATGTCACATGGATTATTTTAACAATCTCCTTGCTACGTTTCTGGACCTTGATCGTGTTACTTACATTGCTGTCTATGGAGGGTCAGAGAGCTCTAAGAATTCATCAAAAATATTTTTATTTGTGTTCCGAAGATAAACGGAGGTCTTATGGGTTTGAAACGACACGAGGGTGAGTAATTAATGACAGAATTTTCAGTTTTGGGTGAACTAACCCTTTAACTAACTTAGCTACCGTAACCGTTAGCTGGTCAACAAGGAGTTTTCTTGTAAAGAGCATAACTGGAAATGTCTTGATGCAAAAATCAACAATGTAAATGTTCATGGTTTTTTGTTTGTTTTGATTGTTTGTCTGTAGTCGCAGGCTGGATGGTTGCAGCATGACTTCGGTCATCTGTCCGTGTTTAAAAACTCACGATGGGATCACTTATTGCACAAATTTGTCATCGGATACCTGAAGGTACCAACATATCCTGGCCAGTCTTCACTAAAAATGATTAAAGATGGTTCCAGGAATACAGCTCATTAGCCTAGCTCAGGGGTGGCGAACTCCGGTCCTGGAGAGCCACAGCCCTGCAGAGTACAGCTCCAACCCTAATTAAAACTCACTTGCCTGTAGCTTTCTAGTAACCCTTCAGACCTTGATTAGCATTTTCAGGTGTGTTTGATTAGGGTTGAAGCAAAACTCTGCAGGACTGACGTTCGCCACCTCTGGCCTAGCTGTAGGTTATTTTCAGTCACTTGGTTTGTGGTCACATGTTGTTTTCAGGTTTCAAAGCTGTAACTTTTAAGCTTTCTTGTCATTTTGTAACCATTTTCGTTGAGGTAACGCAAAGTAAATGTAGGTAATTATACCAAAATAATACCGAAGGTTGGGTCATTCATGACATTTGCACATTTAGTTCATAACAACGATTTGCCTTTTTTAAAAGCAAAAATGTGAAAGTTCATACAATAGTTTCCACCTTGAAAAGAAGACAGGGTTTCAAGATGCCGTTTTTTACATTTGAACTTCACACAGCATCTTTTTCTGATTTTGAAAAAGTCAAAGTCAAAGTTGTCAAAGACATCCTTTGACAATGACCGTAGCGCAAGACACTGAAAAACCACTGAGGAAAAGATATCTGTTTATAGCGATGTTTCTGTGTTTTTTTCTTTTAAGTGCCCTATTATGGGTTGTGAAAGGTTCATATTTTGATTTTGGGAGTCCTCAACAACAGGTTGACATGCATGCAAGGTCAAAAAACACTTTAATTTTCTTATAATATGCATTTATTTTTACCGTACTTGCTCAACAACTCACAAACGATTCGCTCAACAATTAATTTTTCCAAACTCCTCCTTTGCGTGACGCTAATCTGCGGTGATTGGTCCGATTGGATCATGCCTGTAATGCCTGATAAAGCAGCGTTTGTGAGCGCAGTGCTGCTTTGTGTACAATGTTACCGGGGAAACCGCTATTTTTACCGCTCCAAAAGCAGCACCTAATGGCATTTTCATTCAGAACAACACGAAAAGACCAACAACTTGCCGGGCAATATGCTAGTGTTTCATGTTGACGTCAACATGAAACAGCTTGGGATTCGTTTTAAAAAGGACTCGTTTCAATGATTCAGAGTCGACTCTTTCTTTTGAGAGTCAATAACTTTATACACGGTGCACTTTCAAAACTTTGCAGGATGTTTTCATTCACTTAGAGCTGTGTTACACACTGCATGAAAGGTCATTTTCAAAAATCCATTATAGGAGGCACTTTAAGTTAAAATGGAAAATATCAAACAATAGAATCCACTTGGAATAGAATGCAGGGTTGTGAGCCTTTTGTTTTGAAACCTTGCCACAAAACACAGAAAAAGCTGCAAATCAAAGACAAATGAATAAAATAAAAGCATATATCCACCTGGACAAGAAGGATTTTGAGATACAGTTTATGAAAGTCAAACTTCTCAAGGGATACACTGAAAAAGATGAGTCAAACTCATCTGTTTATAACGACTTTTACCATTTTTAACAGTCAATAAAGGCCTTCTGAAGCAAATGATGAGTACAACAGTTAGCGGAAGCTAGAGATTATGGTTTGTAAAATTTTAATATAGATATTTTCATTGCATCACTTCATCTAAGAAGGGATTAATTAAATCCCGGATCCATGTGGAGCACTTTTTATGATGGATAGACACAATTTATAAAACTTCGAAGAACCAAGAAATTTTTTTAAATAGCTCCAATTGCATTTGTCTGAAAGAAGAAAGTCATATACACCTAGGATGGCTTGACGTAAGTAGATCATGGGGTAATTTTCATTTTCGGGTGAACTAACCCTTTAAAAAAGCAGCGCGAGACAAACAAGCCAAAGTCAAAGACATCCATCTAGCGCAGTGTTGCCAATTTAGCTACTTTGTAGCTAGATTTAGCGACTTCCCCGCCCCTTTTGAGACTTTTTTCAAAAGTTTAGGGACAAATATAGCAACTTCTTGGACAAGCCTTATCTAAGTTCTCATCTT
>NW_015505602.1:583504-595699 GCF_001515645.1 Sinocyclocheilus grahami | reverse complement strand
ACAAAAAATGCTATGTTAATGTGAATAGGGTTGCAAAGGGGTAGAACATTTCCGGAAACTTTCCAAAAATCCCTGGAATATTCCAAAAAATCCTGGAAACTTTCCAAAATTTCTGGAATTTTTCTGAAATTTACTGGATTTTCCACCTTTTTGCAACCCTAAAAGCGAATAATTAATCATGCGAATGTTAATGTGCATTAATATTCAAATATAACAAATATTACAAACTAGACAGCATTCTGGGGTATTTTAGGCATGTGTTTCTAATGGCCCATAATGCTGTCTAGGTAGGTGCTTATTAAAGCAGTTGTTTGTTGCAGTGTTGTTGTAATTGTTTCAGATAAGAATAAAATAACAATCATCAATGTTGAATCTGTTGTGACAGGACGCATTTAATGCGTTTCATCCAAACCTTCAGCTCGTGAGGAAATACATGAAGCCGCTGTTAATTGGGGAGCTTGAGGCGTCTGAGCCCAGTCAAGACCGGCAGAAAAACGTGAGTACAGGGACTTTACTGAAGCATGACAGCTGGTTGAATTTCCATTAATCTGGTTAGGATGCACTTATCGAATTCAGAATTCAGCTATCGAGTGTGACTTTGAAATGAACTGACCACTTTACACAGAAAGTTGAGTTGAAATTCAAATTGGGATGACTGAATTACAATTCAAAGAAACTTATCAGGTCATTGCGTTCTGGCAATTGATTGCATCTGTGTTTCCGTAAGGCTTATAAAACCATCAAACTCCAAGACATCTGTAGCTTTTTTTTAACACCTTTAAATAAGTCTGTCAAACAGTCATCCTAAGTTCAAATGATGAACTTCTCTTTTCTAAAATTGCTATTAAATAACATACGTATGGCATACTTTAATGGCATACTTATGAATTGTGACCAAAGTCAGAATTGTGAAATAAAAAGTCATAATTACTTTTTTTATTTCATTTTCAATTTTAATTCTACTTCTTTTCATTCAAATTCTAAATTCAAATCCGTTCAAACTGAGGAATTGTATTGCAGTTTAAAAGGCGTTCTCAATTCAATACTGTGCTGCACAATGTGTTTGATTCCAGAAAGCAGCTATGTGTATTGTATGAGCTCTGGATCATGACCTTCACATCACAGAATGACTGTCAGGCTGTAATTCCACTTCCCAGACAGCCAAATAACAGCTTGTTGACTTAAGAATGACATTAAAGCACAAAAAGCAATACACCGCTCAGATTAACCTTTGCCCGAAGACACGAGTCACATACTCCAAACTTCTGAGTGATTCAGCTGTGTTCACCCCTTAAAAATTCAGGTCATGAAAGTCGATTCACTCCTGCATTTAAATGCGATTGTCACTCCCTTCGCAGTGTGAACGTGGCCATAGAGGACTGTATTTGTTGTCATTTCACCTTCGTTTTCTATCAGGGGGCACTTGTGGAGGATTTCCGAGCCCTTCGTGAGCGTCTGGAGGCTGAGGGGTGTTTCAAAACCCAGCCCCTGTTTTTCATCCTGCATCTGGGTCACATCCTGCTCCTGGAGGCTATCGCCCTGATGATGGTGTGGTACTTTGGAACTGGCTGGATCAACACTGCCATCGTGGCTGTTATACTGGCTACCGCACAGGTATGTGACACATGTTTCATTAAACTGTGTTTTTAAAAGAGCAGCAGAATTGGTAACCAAAATCGGTTGCCATTTGGATGCTGGTGTACTTAAAGGGATAGTTCACCCAAAAATGGAAACTCTGTCATTAATTACTCACCCTCATGTCGTTCCAAACCTATAAGACCTTCGTTCATCTTCGGAACACTATGAGAATATTTTTTGTATGCAAAGAAAACAAAAATAACAACTTTATTCAACAATTTGTCTCCTCCCTGGTGCCGTTTTGGAGAGTATTCACTGAACGCAAACAGCATATGCTATTCTGTGTCAGCTGCGTCACGTGTCACCAGGGTGACACGGAGGAGACAAATTGTTGAATAAAGCCGTTATTTTTGTTTTCTTTGTATACAAAAAGTATTCTCGTAGCTTCATAAAATTACGGTTGAACCCCTGATGTCACATGGATTATTTTAACAATCTCCTTGCTACGTTTCTGGACCTTGATCGTGTTACTTACATTGCTGTCTATGGAGGGTCAGAGAGCTCTAAGAATTCATCAAAAATATTTTTATTTGTGTTCCGAAGATAAACGGAGGTCTTATGGGTTTGAAACGACACGAGGGTGAGTAATTAATGACAGAATTTTCAGTTTTGGGTGAACTAACCCTTTAACTAACTTAGCTACCGTAACCGTTAGCTGGTCAACAAGGAGTTTTCTTGTAAAGAGCATAACTGGAAATGTCTTGATGCAAAAATCAACAATGTAAATGTTCATGGTTTTTTGTTTGTTTTGATTGTTTGTCTGTAGTCGCAGGCTGGATGGTTGCAGCATGACTTCGGTCATCTGTCCGTGTTTAAAAACTCACGATGGGATCACTTATTGCACAAATTTGTCATCGGATACCTGAAGGTACCAACATATCCTGGCCAGTCTTCACTAAAAATGATTAAAGATGGTTCCAGGAATACAGCTCATTAGCCTAGCTCAGGGGTGGCGAACTCCGGTCCTGGAGAGCCACAGCCCTGCAGAGTACAGCTCCAACCCTAATTAAAACTCACTTGCCTGTAGCTTTCTAGTAACCCTTCAGACCTTGATTAGCATTTTCAGGTGTGTTTGATTAGGGTTGAAGCAAAACTCTGCAGGACTGACGTTCGCCACCTCTGGCCTAGCTGTAGGTTATTTTCAGTCACTTGGTTTGTGGTCACATGTTGTTTTCAGGTTTCAAAACTGTAACTTTTAAGCTTTCTTGTCATTTTGTAACCATTTTCGTTGAGGTAACGCAAAGTAAATGTAGGTAATTATACCAAAATAATACCGAAGGTTGGGTCATTCATGGCATTTGCACATTTAGTTCATAACAACGATTTGCCTTTTTTAAAAGCAAAAATGTGAAAGTTCATACAATAGTTTCCACCTTGAAAAGAAGACAGGGTTTCAAGATGCCGTTTTTTACATTTGAACTTCACACAGCATCTTTTTCTGATTTTGAAAAAGTCAAAGTCAAAGTTGTCAAAGACATCCTTTGACAATGACCGTAGCGCAAGACACTGAAAAACCACTGAGGAAAAGAAGTCAATAAAGGCCTTCTGAAGCAAATGATGAGTACAACAGTTAGCGGAAGCTAGAGATTATGGTTTGTAAAATTTTAATATAGATATTTTCATTGCATCACTTCATCTAAGAAGGGATTAATTAAATCCCGGATCCATGTGGAGCACTTTTTATGATGGATAGACACAATTTATAAAACTTCGAAGAACCAAGAAATTTTTTTAAATAGCTCCAATTGCATTTGTCTGAAAGAAGAAAGTCATATACACCTAGGATGGCTTGACGTAAGTAAATCATGGGGTAATTTTCATTTTCGGGTGAACTAACCCTTTAAAAAAGCAGTGCGAGACAAACAAGCCAAAGTCAAAGACATCCATCTAGCGCAGTGTTGCCAATTTAGCTACTTTGTAGCTAGATTTAGCAACTTCCCCGCCCCTTTTGAGACTTTTTTCAAAAGTTTAGGGACAAATATAGCAACTTCTTGGACAAGCCTTATCTAAGTTCTCATCTTCACGCCTGTATTTTTCGACAGATATATGCTGTAGCTTGACTACGCAAATCCGTGCATTAGTTTGATTACAACTGCACACGTAAACAGTTATACTATTTTCATTGCATCACTTCATCTAAAAAGGGATTAATTAAATCCCGGATCCATGTGGAGCACTTTTTATGATGGATAGACACAATTTATAAAGCTTCGAAGAACCAAGAATTTTTTTTAAATAGCTCCAATTGCATTTGTCTGAAAGAAGAAAGTCATATACACCTAGGATGGCTTGACGTAAGTAGATCATGGGGTAATTTTCATTTTCGGGTGAACTAACCCTTTAAAAAAGCAGCGCGAGACAAACAAGCCAAAGTCAAAGACATCCATCTAGCGCAGTGTTGCCAATTTAGCTACTTTGTAGCTAGATTTAGCAACTTCCCCGCCCCTTTTGAGACTTTTTTCAAAAGTTTAGGGACAAATATAACAACTTCTTGGACAAGCCTTATCTAAGTTCTCAACTTCACGCCTGTATTTTTCGACAGATATATGCTGTAGCTTGACTACGCAAATCTGTGCATTAGTTTGATTACAACTGCACACGTAAACAGTTATATTGAATATTTATAAGATAAATATAAATCACCCAAAACACAAAAACGTACTAAATTTGAGCTTAAAAATGTTCTGCTTTTTGATACAGTTCATGCTACTTAGTAGAGTGTCGCATTGTTAGCTTAGCATCATGCTGACAACAAACTTGAGTCTACCATGTGCTTTTTGCATGAGAAGTGCTGTTTGTATGTTCATGAAATTTGCTGCGTATAAAACATCTCAATTTAAAATCAGTTTTGGAACCTGTATTGGTCTGTCTGTTTGTGTGTCTGATGTTTTTGTGCGTCATTTCTCAGGGAGCATCTGCGTGCTGGTGGAACCATCGCCACTTCCAGCATCACGCTAAACCCAACATTTTAAAAAAGGACCCAGACGTCAACTTGCTCAATGCGTTTGTAGTGGGAAAAGTGCAGCCTGTGGAGGTAGGAACACACCATCCACATGACACATACGTGAAGAAAATACCCGATCGGAGCTGATTGGACTCTTTCTGTCTGTCTTTACTACAGTACGGCATTAAAAAGATCAAGAATCTGCCTTACAACCATCAGCACAAGTACTTCTTCTTCAGTAAGTCACTTTATGCCACAGCATCTACAGGAATGTTTACAAGCTTCTTACTGGAATTTATATCATAATTTGGATCACAAAGGATCCTTATAAAAATAAATAAGATTCAAATAAGATCCTACTGGATAAACTGAAGCTTGTAAGGTACTATTTTATCTTTTAATCTTTAATTAAACAATTAAATATAGCTTATATTTAAATATTGCTTAAATTATATAAGTCGAAATTTGAAATGTATAAATAAAAACGTTCACTTATTTGTGTAAAATATACTATTATGTAAAACTTACTAGTTATTATGCTACAAAAATTATTTTATTGTCCTTCAGTGGCATTTTATTATATTATATTTATTATATAGTATATTATTTTAAAATATTTATATATTATATATCAATAGTATTACATTTTGTATATATATATATCAATTTACTATACAATACTATAAATTTAATATTTATAAATTTACAGCTGTACATAACATTTATATCATTAATGTGTATGTGTGTGCGCTTGTGTGTGTGTCTATATAAATTAAAAGTATAATTTATATCATAATAAACATATTCACCAAACTTTAAATGTTTATTAAATATTTTGCCATGTATTCATAATTTGACAATGTGTTCCATTATTATCAAGTCCCATTTAGCACATTTTATCATGTCTATTTTGCAAATTTCTCTTTAATATTAGCACAAAATGTCTGATTACGAGTAGATTATGATTTTCACTGATTTTCTGTTCTATAGGACTAGTTATGATAGACACCATCAGCCAGGCATGTTTACCATCTTCTTCTGTTGTTATTTCTCAGTTGGACCTCCGCTGCTCATTCCGGTGTATTTCCAGTTCCAGATCTTTCACAATATGATCGCACATGGTCTTTGGGTGGTAGGTTACCACGATTGCTTTGACTCTTACCATGTTTATGCAGCTGAATGTGATTTTACAGCACTTTCTCTGCCCTTATCTCTTCTCGTCTTATCTGTTTTAGGACCTTGTGTGGTGTATAAGTTACTACGTTCGCTACTTCCTGTGTTACACGCAGTTCTACGGTGTGCTTTGGGCGGTGCTTCTGTTTAATATCGTGAGGTACAAATAATAATTTCATTTACTACTTCTGCTTTAAACACGTTTATTGTAGATTTAATATTCCAAATGCGTTCTCAATGGCCGAAAAGGCAAAATACACTCACTAATAAAAAATCCCATTTTCTTTTACATGGTACTTAAGGTAGTACCATGTTTTTTGCACCTGTACCAAGCTTAGTGCCAAGCTTTTCTTTCACTTACCAAAAATGATCTTGGTAATATTAAGGTTTTGTGGTGCATTTACCATAGTACTACCATAGTATTTTTGGAGATACCTTAGTATATGAATATAATCATTCAGTACTAGTACTAGTGAGAGAGAGCGAGAGGTGCGCGTGTCCTTCTGATCTCTTTGATTGCTCACAGCTGCAGGTGTGTAAGAGGTTATAAAGCTGTGCGGTGGATCAGCGTTTACTTCAGTGACCGTCAGATCACAGTGCCTTTTCTTCAATTCTTTTGTCTTTATTTCTCCCTTCCCTGCAGTATAGTGATATAATAGTTCCTCTGTTCTCTACTCTTTTGTTTTATGAAGTTATATTTGAGTTTATTACTTTCAGGAGGATCTTTAATGGGTGTTGTATCCCAAAGAACCAGCTCATTTTGAGTTGTTTTCTGTGGAATGTGTTTTCGTTTTTTTTGTGACAATCAGATCAGTCCTCTGATACTATGTAATGTTTTGTTAAAAATAATTTTAAATATTTTTCTGATTTCTGATCAGTGAGTTTCAGTTTTTTAATTAAACATATTGGAAGTCAAGGGAAAAAAATTACATGTCAAATTGGAAGATAAATTTTGTCAATCACTTTTACCGTACCAATTACCGTAACACAGATACCAAAATTACCGTATAGTTTTCATGACAGATTTAGTTAAACAGACATTAAATAATGAAGACATCCATTTTCATTCATCCACAGATTTTTACCAGGTTAAGTAAAAATATAAAGCAGATGTAATATAGTGCATGTATTTATCAAAATCCTCCTCTCTAGAGTTGTTTTTTTCTAGTGGACTATCAAGCTTTGGACATTGAATGGCTTTCCTGGGGTTATATGACCTTATATACAAGCTATTTTATTGACATCTTTCTGCAGGTGAAATGCACATCAACTAAAGGCACTGACCAAAAGATCATGCCAATAAAAAAAATCTATTAAAAAGGAGAAATCGATATTGTCAAGGCAGCCTCAGTGTCCACACTGCTGATAGTTTTACCTGCTGTAGTTAAAATGCAACATCAGTAAAACACTAATTATATGTTCCCACCTCCGTCCTTTAAAACCATTTCAGCCAAAACTGAATATTTTTGGTTGCTGAACTTTTGGTAATCATATTATGACAGGTGTACACCACCCGATCAATTTAATTCGGTTTGTACTCCGTTGGATTGATTGAGGTGTTTACATGAAGGCTTTTCATTATTTGGTTATAAGTAAACATAGCTAATGATTATTGCTCTACAAAGTATTGTACGACATTACCTTTAATTAGGGAAATTACAGTCAACCATTTCTGTGGATTTTAGCTTTTACTTTGTGTGATTTTACAATTGATATTTTGTTTTTGTGTTACACAAATTTAGAGCCGTCTAACGATTAATCGCTATTACGTTACGTTTATATATTAAATATATTTATATATGATATAAATTATATGAATATAAATATATACATGTAAATATTTTCAAAATATATATACTGTATGTGTGTGTATTTTAGGGGTTGAACGACTTCTGATTTTTTTTAATGTCGACTTTTATGTAATGAAAGTCGCGTCGAAATCGACTAGTCGCTGATGACGTCATTAATGAACAAACAAGTCTGGAGCTGTGATAAACAGCTTGTGCACAGCTATGGCATATGACAGCGCTGGCCACATGGCTGTTGCTCCTATAACAGCTCATTTTTATCAGTTCTTTTGTCTTTGGGTCGTTATATTTCTCACAGATTTCTGCTCGTTCTAAATCCGATAACTTTACAGATAAAGTAGCACAGTAAAGATTACATTCATATGAATGCATTAGTGAGAGCGATTTGCGTGTGTGAATTAATTCTACCTGGCAGCGTCTCTCTACTAGTAGGGAAGCTGTGGAATTTAGTTAAGAAATATATGCTTGAACTTTTCGGTTTCTAAGCTATTTTATCGAGTCGAAGTCGACTAGTCGCTGATGACGTCATTAATGAACAAACAAGTCTGGAGCTGTGATAAACAGCTTGTGCACAGCTATGGCATATGACACAGCGCTGCCCACATGGCTGTTGCTCCTATAACAGCTCATTTTTATCAGTTCTTTTGTCTTTGGGTCGTTATATTTCTCACAGATTTCTGCTCGTTCTAAATCAGATAACATTACAGATAAAGTAGCGCAGTAAAGATTACATTCATATGAATGCATTAGTGAGAGCGATTTGCGTGTGTGAATTAATTCTACCTGGCAGCGTCTCTCTACTAGTAGGGAAGCTGTGGAATTTAGTTAAGAAATATATGCTTGAACTTTTCGGTTTCTAAGCTATTTTATTGAGAAATCACATAACGGTGTTGACAACACATTTCCGCGCTGAATGATTCTGTGCGCACGCGAATGTGTGCGTGATTTACGAGCTACTGTCTGTAGCCTGTGTGTGTGTTACAGTGCAGCAGCGCATTAGATTAGAACGGCGATTAACCTGTACAATAAGCTGTTTAAAACGTGCATTCTCCCGTTCAATTTCGAGCATCCAGTAATATAATCACACATGTCTTGTGGAGTGTTTTCAGAGTATGCATTTATTTGTCATTTTAACTGTTTGGAAACTGAGCGTAAATGTGGAAGTCCTTCAAAGATTTCTTATCCTGTTGCGCCCTCTATAGGACCAGCAACTAGTCGACGTCAAGCTTAAAGCGTCATGGCAGAGCATTGAAGTCGATTAGTCGGTGCAACCCCTAGTGTATTTATATATACATAATATATGTGTATGTACTGTGTATATGTATTATGTAAGCAAAAACTTTTATTTGGATGCCATTAATCGCGATTAATCGTTTGACGACACTAAATATAATGTTTTGACAAGTCGCATGACTGTGGTGTGAAATGTGTTCCTGTGGGCCGCAGGTTCATGGAGAGTCACTGGTTTGTGTGGGTGACCCAGATGAGCCACATCCCCATGGACATCGACTACGAGAAACACCAAGACTGGCTTAGCATGCAGGTACATTCTGAACCATCACGGCCGCACTGGGTTTGAAGTCTTTCGAGCATGCCAACTCTGTGTGTTTCTGTCATTTAGCTGGTTGCAACCTGTAACATCGAGCAATCCTACTTCAACGACTGGTTCAGCGGACACCTCAACTTTCAGATCGAGCACCAGTAAGAAAAACAGAAGTAGTTTCAGTGCAAAAATGGCTTCACTTTATCTTCTGCATTTCACAACTGTGATTTGATCTTGTCCCAGTCTCTTTCCCATGATGCCTCGGCACAATTACTGGCGCGCCGCTCCACGCGTGCGAGCATTGTGTGACAAATACGGAGTCAAGTACCAAGAGAAGAGCTTGTATGAGGCCTTTGCGGACATCGTCAGGTATGATGCACACCTGAAATCTCTTGCTCCGAAATATTCCTATGTAACAACACTGACAAACAATTTCATCATCTGTTGTGGTTGGGGTCAATTTGGCCCAGACTCGGTTTTCAGACAGCTTGAAATACAGGTTAACCTGTTTACTTTTTCGTAAAATTTGGTGAATACTTCTCATTTAGGGTCATGAATGTGCATGCAAAATTTCGACACAGACGTATTTTGGAAAGGCAGTACAAATTTAGTTTGGGTCATATTGACTCCCCAATTGATTTCCATGCAATTTGCCGAACATAAACACTAAAGAGTCAGGTAAAAACCAAAAAACCCTTATTGTAGCTTGTCAAACACTAAAATATGAAATACATGAGAGCTTATGAAATTTAAGACTTAGTGGGTGCAGCAGGTGCAATGATATTACGCAGCGCCTGAAACTGACTATTTTCAGGCGCTGTGTAATATCATTGCGCCTGCTGCACCCATGGTACGGCAGCAAAGTTCCTTGATTATTATGCCGGAATGAGAGTATAGTTATTAGCCATATCGGCCTAGAAAATCGCAACTTTTCATTTTCCGTCGGTCTTAGTACACGATGTAACTACAGAAGAGTCAAGTTTTAAATAGGAAAAATATCGAAACTCTTTGGTCATTTTTGAGCGAGATGCTAACGGTCTAATCAGATTCAATGATCTATGCTAAGCTACAGCTAAAAGTGCTACCGCCAGACCCGGCGATCGGCTGAATGGATTCGAAAACGGTAAAACTCAACTGTTTAACTCTAGGGGAGTTGGAAATGAGCCTATTTTCAAAAATAGTGGAGTGTTCCTTTTAAGTCTATATAATTTTTATTATTTTTTATTTTATTTTAGTTATTTTAGTGCATTAAGTTAAACAAAATTTGATTGAAGTTTAATTTATTTCAAGTAATGAAAATGTTCTTGTTTTTGTTTTTTTATATGGTTTTTAGTTTTAGTTAACTATAATAACCCTGGTCTGTAACAAGCTATAATAGGGGGTTTCTGTTTGTAAATTAATCTTTAGTGTCATTTAAATTTTTTTGCAATTCGCTACAGGAGGTCTTTGTTCACCCCCCGGAGCCATGTGAGGCACTTTTTTATTATGGATGGATGCACTTTATTTCACTTCTTTTGGACTGATGCACTGCTGCACTGCCATTAAACAGCTTGGAAGATCAAAGGCGATTTTTTATATACTGTAACTCCGACTGGATTCGTCTGAAAGAAGAAAGTCATATACACCTAGGATGCCTTGAGGGTGAGTAATTCATGGGCTTATTTTCATTTTTGGGTGAACTAACCCTTTAAGGAGTTCTCTGTAAAAACATTTTATTTGACTCACGGTTTGGAGAAGCCCTTGGCCTTGAGCCAGGTGGTGACCTCAGCCGGGTTGGAGTCAAAGGCCAGCGGGACAGTAGACTGACGCACCACCTTGAAGTTCCTCGTGGGCTGTTGAATCTTATTTCCACTGATCAACATGAGCAGCTCATCGTTCACTTTATCCATCTGTTGAGTGTGACCTGAGGACAGTGAAGAAACATGTTAAATACACAGAATCTGATCTTATTTATCTCGTATATTTGTCTCAAACTCACCGTCTTTTTCACTGCCCATTGAGCCAGAGGGAGACTGTCCACGGTATGGCTGTGTGAGAGACAAAATAATGATTCATTAGTATTTTTAATGATCAAAAATGACTTGTTTTTCTGCTGTTGTACTGTGTAAATGTGTTTACCGCATTGTAAGGTATTCCTGGACTGTATGGCGGGTCAATCATAGTTTGAGGGTCCTCCAGTTTTACCACATCCAGGATATTATAGGGCACGTATCCCGCCTGTCCACTTCGATTCCTCAGCTTCCACCACTGCTTATCATCCTCCAACACCTTAAAACACGCATCCTTCAGAACACAACTTGTATTGCACCAAATTTAGCAAGTGCTTTTTGTCAAAGGAATGTGCATAGCAGCAAAGATCAGCTCATCTTTTGGGAATTTGATGAGAAATGTTAGTTCATAATGAGATCTCTGACTTTTGAGACAATTTAAGACTGATTTGAGAGGAAACAATTTTCTCAGGAGAATCATCTCCATTAGAGCTCAATTTAATCTCATTGCTGTCTTTGAGAAGCACTTGAGATGTTAAATGTGATTTTTCACAGTCTTCATACTCAGGCCCGTAACCAGCTATGATGATGTTCAAAAATAAACTTTGTTCTTTGACTAATTTGCTGTTAAACTCCTCATATGAATGCCTGCATGACATGTATAATTCAGTTTAGACAGTTTGCAAGAATGTTTAGTGTCCCTGTTATGAAAATGATCGCTGCGGAGTGAACGAGGCTTGAGAGAGTTGTGAGTGAAGGCGCGGGCGCAGCTATTATAAGCGTTTTTGGACTTGTCTTTTCCACTTAATTTAACACTTTAGAAAGTTAATAAAATAGGAAGTTGCAGTTTAGAGTCAGCGATATCTTTATCTTTTCTTATTTCCAAAAGATTGGAAATAGTTTCGGTTTATTTTTTTGTTTAAGTATCAATATCTGGCAACACTGCATCACCGGCACTTAAAACTGAAAGCAATCAAAAAAGCCCATGGACAGGTTTTTGCTGACAGGATATGATAATTCAATATGATCATATCTAAGTTAATTCAGTCAAGTGAAAATTATCATGATATTATCTGTCATAAACGTTATCAACGCTGTCAA
>NW_015505602.1:577283-583442 GCF_001515645.1 Sinocyclocheilus grahami | reverse complement strand
TTACAGAATGAAATGAAATACGCAAAAACTAGCCATGAAGAAGTCTATGCTATGTCATGCAGTATAGTTAAATTTTCACAAATCATGCTATAAACTTTCATAAGAGCACTAGACAAAGTTATTGTAGTTATGTATTGTTGCAATAAACAACTGATAAAATTATCCACCCTTAAATATAGTAAAGTATTAACATATTTTAATGCAATAAATAGGGTATGATTTAAAAATAATCATCCCTCCAAAACAGAGAAAACATGTCTGTCTCCTTTTAAAGTGTTTATAGTGTATATAATGAGTTGTATTTGTAGGGGTTATTATATCACCAGTCAAATCGGGGTGTCGGATCTGTATGGCTGTTTGACCCTAAAGTTCATTATTTTACTTTATAAAGAATAAATTATTCTTTGCTTCAGAAGGCCTTTATTAACCCACCAGAGCCATGTTGAGTATGTTTATGATGGATGGATGCACTTTTTTGAGCTTCAAACTCATGGCACCCATTCACTGCCATTATAAAGCCTGGAAGACCTCACTAATTTTCAAAGTCTGGGACGGCCATGTTTGTGTCCCCTTTAAAAATTGCTCTTGAGAAATTTTATGTTTATCGTCCCCCTCTACTGTTAGACGAAATTTACGCCCCTGTGTAGTTGCAATAAATGCATTAAGAATCCGTAGGACTTCAGCAGTGGAGGACTATTATTCTGCTGCACGATACTGTGGAAGAACTGATGACGGCACGGTTTGATCTTTGGCAGAAAGGGGTGTTTGATTCCCGCCCTCGCGTAGAAATCGAATATTCAAGCTATTTATTAATTTTTCCACCCCTGAATGAAAAACGAAAATTTAAGATGAATTAAAAATGATAAAGGCTTCCACCACTGCTTATCATCCTCCAACACCTTAAAACACGCATCCTTCAGAACACAACTTGTATTGCACCAAATTTAGCAAGTGCTTTTTGTCAAAGGAATGTGCATAGCAGCAAAGATCAGCTCATCTTTTGGGAATTTGATGAGAAATGTTAGTTCATAATGAGATCTCTGACTTTTGAGACAATTTAAGACTGATTTGAGAGGAAACAATTTTCTCAGGAGAATCATCTCCATTAGAGCTCAATTTAATCTCATTGCTGTCTTTGAGAAGCACTTGAGATGTTAAATGTGATTTTTCACAGTCTTCATACTCAGGCCCGTAACCAGCTATGATGATGTTCAAAAATAAACTTTGTTCTTTGACTAATTTGCTGTTAAACTCCTCATATGAATGCCTGCATGACATGTATAATTCAGTTTAGACAGTTTGCAAGAATGTTTAGTGTCCCTGTTATGAAAATGATCGCTGCGGAGTGAACGAGGCTTGAGAGAGTTGTGAGTGAAGGCGCGGGCGCAGCTATTATAAGCGTTTTTGGACTTGTCTTTTCCACTTAATTTAACACTTTAGAAAGTTAATAAAATAGGAAGTTGCAGTTTAGAGTCAGCGATATCTTTATCTTTTCTTATTTCCAAAAGATTGGAAATAGTTTCGGTTTATTTTTTTGTTTAAGTATCAATATCTGGCAACACTGCATCACCGGCACTTAAAACTGAAAGCAATCAAAAAAGCCCATGGACAGGTTTTTGCTGACAGGATATGATAATTCAATATGATCATATCTAAGTTAATTCAGTCAAGTGAAAATTATCATGATATTATCTGTCATAAACGTTATCAACGCTGTCAAAAACAGTAGCATTTAACACTAGTACACACAGATCTGTAGAACAAGTAGATTACAGAATGAAATGAAATACGCAAAAACTAGCCATGAAGAAGTCTATGCTATGTCATGCAGTATAGTTAAATTTTCACAAATCATGCTATAAACTTTCATAAGAGCACTAGACAAAGTTATTGTAGTTATGTATTGTTGCAATAAACAACTGATAAAATTATCCACCCTTAAATATAGTAAAGTATTAACATATTTTAATGCAATAAATAGGGTATGATTTAAAAATAATCATCCCTCCAAAACAGAGAAAACATGTCTGTCTCCTTTTAAAGTGTTTATAGTGTATATAATGAGTTGTATTTGTAGGGGTTATTATATCACCAGTCAAATCGGGGTGTCGGATCTGTATGGCTGTTTGACCCTAAAGTTCATTATTTTACTTTATAAAGAATAAATTATTCTTTGCTTCAGAAGGCCTTTATTAACCCACCAGAGCCATGTTGAGTATGTTTATGATGGATGGATGCACTTTTTTGAGCTTCAAACTCATGGCACCCATTCACTGCCATTATAAAGCCTGGAAGACCTCACTAATTTTCAAAGTCTGGGTATGGCCATGTTCATACCTCCAGAATTTCATCCTGAAGCACCGACAGCTCGTTTACGTTACGTGCCACAAAGTGGTAGCGGATCTTTGCATACTTGCGAGAAGCAGGAGACGTTGAGAAAGACCTGGAAAAAACATGAGCGCAACAAGCTGATCAGAAACAAAATCTTCACATGGAGCGAAAGTCATTCAGCATTCCCTTTACCATTACCATCACACTGAAAGGGGCAGGTTGCCACAATGATTTTGGAACTATCAAAAGAAAATGAAAAGGAATCTTGCCATTTAATATAAAATATGCTATTTAATAAAGTGCTGCAGGGATGTTGTATTTTTGTAGGCCAAAACCCAGAAATGAGTTTGAATTTTAGCACTTCTGGTTCCATCGTCCTTAAGTCAATGGGTTTTTTGAATGGGACTTTGGGTTAAAGGACTCTCTCATGTCATTCCAAACCTGTAAGACCTTTGTTCATCTTCGGAACACAAATTAAGATATTTATGATGAAATCGGAGAGCTCTCTGACCCTCCATAGACAGCAAGGGTACTACCACGATCAACGCGCACAAACGTAGTAGGATATCGTTAAAATAGTTCATGTGACAACTGTAATTTTATGAAGCTACGAAAATACTTTTTGTGTGCAAAGAAAAACAAAAATAACCATTTTATTCGACAATTTCTTCCCCTTCAGTCAGTCTCCGCCATTCATGAGAGTACCACGATGCATGCACAGGTCTATCAAAAATATCTTCATTTGTGTTCCGAAGATGAACGAAGGTCTTATGGGTTTGAAACAACATGAGGGTGAGTAATTAATGACAGAATTTTAATTTTTGGGTGAACTATCCCTTTAAATGCCTGAAATAAGGTTTGTTTGTTTTCATGTTTTATTCTACAAAATATAATGCATCAGTATTCCCTCTTTGATTTTAAAAGCTTTTACTTGTCTTGAACAAGGCGGTTGCAAAAAAGATTAAATGTCAACACACCGAACCGGTGAACTCATCTAGTCGCTCTATAATCGCTGTAATAAAACTACTCGAACTCAAACTTTCAGGGAAAATGTTTTTAAACAAAGACCAAAAATGTTGAGGGAAGCTAAATAGAGGTGACGTTAAAGTCACGTGACTTCACTTATAGCCTGTGTTTAGCTTTTTACTTTTGGCAAAGGTATTTAGGCTTCAAAAGTTATCTGTCGTGATGATTATCATGATTAAAATATGTAGGAATCAAAGTTTTGTTGGTTACACATCTTATTTTCTGCAACAATCCAAAAGCCAATAGAAAAATGCTATTGGGTTTTTGATGAGGGAACCAGGGTGATGGGAATTTATGAAAAAATTATAAAACACCAAATTCGTGGAATGCCATTGTTTTGGCCCAATGAAATTGTAATTAATAAAATGTATGTCTTTGCATTAGCATTAAGGTTTTGGTCTGTAGTACTTTTAATAAATTTCTAAAAAAAAAAAGGATACATATAACAACATAAAATATAATATACTAATTACTTATACAATGACATAGCTCAGCCAGAATTGAGATAAATCTGCCCATTTTGGGGTGTCCTCAAATTTAAGTCCTCAAATGTTCTTTGTATTTGTATTTTTTTTTATTTAATTTTTTTAATCCAAAAAGTTGTCTTTTAGCAATAACATTAGCATTTATTTATATTTTATTTGCATTTTTAATTGTCTTTATTTATTTATTTATTTTGTTTGCAATTTTAATTCTTTTTTATTATTATTATTAAATCCAAAAAGTTGACTTTTAGCGGTAACATGAGCATTTATTTAGTCTGACGTAATTCTAAGCATCAATTTCTATAATAAAAGCAACAGAAGTTTATGGTGTGTTTTTATTTTGTGCATGTGTTCAGTTCCTCACCAGTTCCAGAGGTCCAAACAGGAAGTGCACGAGCTCTGCAGCGGTAGGGTTCTGGATGTGTTTCTTCAATTTGGCCTGTAGAGGGCGCACACAGACAGTCAACACACTTCACTCACTCACATTATGGGCCTCTTTCATGAAACAGCAGAAATAAAGTTGCATGCAGTTCTTACATAAATTGTCACTTAAACTAAAAACAACCCATTTTTTGTTTATAACGAAATTTGCTCTTGTTTTTTTCAGCATGTCATAAAATGTTTACATTCGAGTGCAAATATTCCAGATGATCTTTTAAATAAAACCACAGCAGTTTTGCATGAGTTAAAACATTGTTTTTTTATGTTTAAAGGCTTTTTTTCAGTTTAGGAACAATGCGATACAGGCTAAACCCACCAGCAGATTGAAAGAGAGTTTCAGCTTCTGAAGACAGTCGATAAACTCGCCTTCTGATGGAGGTTTAGCTCGTAGTGTTAGCATTCCCTCTAAAACACACACACATGAGAACCATGTTTGTATAGCAAAGCATGTAAATGTATTTACACGTGTTGCTTTCCTAAGCATAACTAGCTAATAAGTGCTTTGTTGAATGAATAAACGAATGCTGCATTAAATGAAATGCATATGTACCTGCCGGTCCTCTCTTTTTGTTTTTCTTGCTCCTGTTGCGCTGGTTGAGTTGCGCGAAAGCCTCTGCTGCTTTGTGAAGACGTGCAACGAAGATCTCGATGTCGTCTAGAGTGCAGTTCAGGATTTGCTGAATGACACACACAGAGTGAAAACACACGGCCTGAGTTACAGCGTTACGTCTGGTCTGATGTAACCACGAATCTGATGCACTAAATGATTGACTGTGTTTTACGTGTGTGTGTGTGGATATCTCTTGTTATGCAGGCACTCACCACGTCCTTTTCGATCCGCTGGGCCAGTTTCATATTGGACTCGGGGTCCTGCATCGACAGTTCATCTGAGACAAACATGCAGAGTATTTACAATCCATGCATTTACTATAAAGATAAGCATATAGGCATTTTGCATCTGTGTGTTTGGCACCTTTCATGTCCGTAGCTGCTACGCGACCCTTGACCCCAGGGCCAGGATTTCTAGGCTCAGAGGCCGGGATGATGCTCTCCCGTTGGTGTTTCATCTTTTCTTGGTTCATCCTGGTGTAGAGGAGAGAGAAAATGCCTGTGCTCAAAAACTTAGTTTGCAGCCTACGTAGGAAGTATTTTAAGTATTTCAGTCTGCCTTAGTATTTTAAGGCAGACTGAAAGGTAGTTAGCAACTTTAAACATAGATAATTTTGGCAAAGTTTAGAATTTGCCCGAAATTACCCTTGTCAGCAAGTATAATTTGTTGAGAATGCAATCCCTTAATGCAATGTGACGAGCTCAGATGGTGGAGAATGCGGGCAATGTCAATTATAAACTTTTATACACTTATAAATTATAAACTAATCAATTAATTCAGTACTAAAAAGAATCCAAGTTGGTCTAATCTAATTCAAAACTGACTAGCAACACCTTTACAACCATTTAGTAACGCCCTTAACCCACTCAAACACCCCAAAAACCACCTAGAAGTGCCCTTGACCCTGCAAAGCCTGACATATAGGGCTGTAACGATTCACTCGTTTTCTCGATGCATCGATTACAAATCTTGACAATGCAATGCATCGATCTTGCAACATGGATTTTTGAATCGCCGATTTCAGACAGTAATTGTTTAAAACGCTAAAAATCGAATGAATCGTGATTTCTATAGCGATTCAATGCTTTCAAAATATATACACATTAAATTACTACAAGCACGATTTAATGGAAACCTTGAACAGTGTTCGTGCCCTCGCATCTCTCCTTCATGCGTTCCACTATTTACCGCCTGAGACTGTCACAGGATTGCGCTCGCGCTCTGTTCGTCTCACTGACACATTTTTTGAGCAGCTGATGTGTGATC
>NW_015505602.1:576204-576762 GCF_001515645.1 Sinocyclocheilus grahami | reverse complement strand
ATACTGACGACATTACCTGAGCAGTCGAAGGCTGCGCATTTATTGGAAAGAGCAAAAATGTAAATGTCAGAATCAGAATCAGAATGAGCTTTATTGCCAGGTATGTTTACAAATACGAGGAATTTGTTTTCGTGACAGAAGCTTCCACAGTGTAACAGAGTGACAGTGACAGAACAAAAAACACAGATAATAAAAATAGAAATAGTAAAAAAGTAAATAAGGAATAAAAATATATAAATTGACAGTTGTATGTGCAGGTATATTACAATAGACAGTTTTTGTATGTACAGGTACTGAATATTATGTGCAAATTTGAGGTGTAGACTGAGTATGTGTGTTAGATAAATAAGTGTATGAGTGAATAAATAGTGTGTGTTCCACAGTTATTGTTAAGTGTTCATGAGAGGGATTGCCTGAGGGAAGAAACTGTTCCTGTGTCTGGTCGTTCTGGTGCTCAGTGCTTTGTAGCGTCGACCAGATGGCAACAGTTCAAAGAGGGAGTGTGCTGGATGTGAGGGGTCCAGAGTGATTTTGCCAGCCCTTTTGCTCACTCTGGAT
>NW_015505602.1:575875-576112 GCF_001515645.1 Sinocyclocheilus grahami | reverse complement strand
CAGTTATTGAGGATGGATTCAATGATGGCGGAGTAGAACTGTTTCAGCAGCTCCTGTGGCAGGTTGTCGAATCCTTTTTCCCTTTTTCACTACAACCTCTGCTGGGCCTTTTTCACAATGGAGTCAATGTGAGTGTCCCACTCAGGTCCTGAGAGATTGTGGTGCCCAGGAACCTGAATGACTCCACTGCAGTCACAGTGCTGTCCATGATGGTGAGTGGGGGGAGTGCAGGGAGGT
>NW_015505602.1:572914-574250 GCF_001515645.1 Sinocyclocheilus grahami | reverse complement strand
GAGCTCACATGTGCTTGCGGAGGAATGTACACACTTACGAGAATGAACGAGCAAAACTCCCGCGGCAAATAGAACGGCTTGCAATTAATGAAGAGCACTTCTAGATCTGAACAGCACATCTTCTTTAACACAGTTACATCTGTACACCACCTCTCATTGATGTAAAAGCATGTCCCACCGCCGCGTGATTTCCCCGTTGATTCTGCGTCGCAATCTGCTCTAAACAGCTGAAAGCCCGGAGACTCAACGCGCTGTCCGGTATGGCGTCTTTCAGCCAGGTTTCCGTGAAACACAGAGCAGCAGAGTTTGAAAAATCCTTATTTGTCCGGTAGAGCAGAAGGAGTTTGTCCGTTTTGTTGGGTAGAGAGCGGAGGTTCGCCAGATGGATGCTTGGCAACGGCGTTCTGAGCTTCACGAGCGCGCCGGCTTGCTTTCCCCGTCTGCGCGTCCTGAAGCGCTTGATCAGTGCAGCAGCTCCCCCGACAACAATGTCCAGCAAAACATCCGAATAGTCGAAAACCGGTGAAATATCGGGTGGTGTGTACTTCCGAATGTCCAGCAATTCGTCTCTGGTGAAACTGATTGCAGGGATATAACTAAAGACAGGACAAACTAACAAAAACATAAAAACAACTGCGGAGCAAGCCACGGAGGCAGCCATCAGCGTCGGCGCCATCTTACATCCATGTCTAAAGCATACACACATTTCCACTGAATGAGAAATGTGTTCTAACAATGTCGTTGAACCAAATGTATGAAGGAAACTGTTAAAATAACCACAACATTAACAACAACCTTGAAATAAGAGCGCAAGGTTTATCTGATAATCAGATCATGAAAGTAGCATTCCCTTTTGTGGAACTTCGAACTGCGTCCTCTAGGGGTCGCTATGCGGAACGCCTCGTCGTGACCCGTGTCTGAAGCCTACATTGAAAAAACACCAACTTGTTTGGCCGGCGACAGCCATGACGTCACTACCGTCGCAACTAGTACAAAATAGGCGCCGGTAGCACACATCATCACTTTCTTCGTCTTCACTGACCGTTCTGTTTGAAGCGTGCATTCCAAAAGCAAAGTAAGAGTATTTCTTTTCCTACTATGGCGAGCACTAGCGGAGCGTTTAGAAAGTGTGTACATCTGTGTCAGCGGTTTCTGACACCCGATGATTCACACGATCTATGCGTTGTTTGTTTGGGCGAGGAGCACGCACGCGATGTCTTCGAGGAGGCAATCTGCGTGCACTGTGAGAGCTTTTCGCTGAAAAAGCTCAGCTCTCGTTTGTCTCTCTTCTCGAGCGGACAGGGACAACCATCGTTTTCCCGCGGCTCGGGAGATC
>NW_015505602.1:542761-570289 GCF_001515645.1 Sinocyclocheilus grahami | reverse complement strand
ATACCGTTCCCCATAGCGACCCCTAGAGGACGCAGTTCGAAGTTCCACGAAAGGGAACGTCTCGGGTTACTTATGTAACCATGGTTCCCTGAGGGGAACGAGACACTGCGTCCTCTAGCTTTTGTGCCATGCTGCGGACACAAGCTTCAGACGAAGAAGTGATGATGTGCGCTACCGGCGCCTATTTTGTACTAGTTGCGACGGTAGTGACGTCATGGCTGTCGCCGGCCAAACAAGTTGGTGTTTTTTCAATGTAGGCTTCAGACACGGGACACGACGAGGCGTTCCCCATAGCGACCCCTAGAGGACGCAGTGTCTCGTTCCCCTCAGGGAACCATGGTTGCATAAGTAACCCGAGACGTTCTTTGCTATAGCAAACAGACAACTGCGCGTTTTCCTTCAGAATCATCATTCGCAGTTGGAGAGGAAAAGTTAAAGACTATAGCATTTTATTTTATGAGAATGAGATAAAGAAGTTTTCGCACTGAAAGAGAAGTGATCTCATAGACGTGCCAGGCTATATCTGCAGATAAACTGTATACAAAGCAGAATGAACTGAAACGTTAAGACAATAAACACAATAAATAAATAACATTTTTGAATGATGCAGTGCTAATTGACATATCATTTACTACAGTACAGAAACTATAAAGTATATTTTCTACCTTATTCTGTGCAGAAAATTGGAATAATTATTTGTAGTATATAAAACGATCATAAAATTGCCATTAGGAAAAAATGTTAGATTATAAATGATTGATTATTGTCCAGCAGTGTATTTGATTTCTTATAGCAAATTCAAAGTAAGAGAAGAAAATAATTCCGTGTAAAAAAAATTATAATAATAATAAAATACATACATAAAATTATTGTATTTGACATTTCTATCACTTCTGAAATGATGGCTATGCCCCTGGTGTGACAAAATGTTAGCCTATACATAATATTTTTAAAGCTCTTTTTCAAAATCTTGGCTTACATAAATTTCTACATATGCCATGTCATGCCCCATAGCATCATTAAACTAGCATCTAACAATGGACAAAAGTGGGGTTTTTTTCTGTAACCTATGGTTCCCTAACCATAAAGGCTGCTGTGTAATTTGCCCCCTGACTAAGCATTTAAAGAATTTAGGGGAAGCATTGAAATAATCCTGTGAATGCACTTAAAGAATGCAGAATCGAATCGTTAATCGAATCGTTCTGAATTTGCAAAAATCTTTCTTGAATCGAATCGAAAACCTATGAATCGTGAATCGAATTGATTCACTATCTACCCAAAGATTCACAGCCCTACTGACATATTAAATATTGGTCCAAGTTTGTGAAATTGAAAAGTTTGTTGAATCTTTAGACAAAATATAAAATAATCTACAAAAAAAGTTGTAGCATATTTTTTTGCTGTTGTTTTTGTTGAGTATCATATTTGATATATCAGGCTTTTATGGTTCATATAGTGTTATATAGTGATAATATGGAGCTCATACTTGAGGATACCCAAACTGAGCAAAAATATGCAATTTGGGACTGTTTCTGATATTTATATGGCCAAAAAGATACATTTCTAATAGCTTGTAATGTAAATCAATTAAATTTTTATAAGAGTAGCGCACTACTTCTATAAAATACTTATGAATATCAGTTCTCACACTTTTCTAAAATGAGATGTATGGATAATGTATACTACAAATACATTTACATACTGTAACAGTCACAAACCTGTTAGCATGTTTTTTATATTGTAATTGTACTACCCACCATGAGGGGGCGACATGGAGCTGTATTCTTAGATATAAAATGGGTGTAGGGGGTAGAAGAAGTCATATTCGTAATGGAGTGAAGTAAGCATGGCTCCAAACAATCACTTGTCCTGATTGAGAAACCTTGAGTTTTGTGCTCAATCTGAAGTAAGCATTGTTTCTTGTTTTGTATTGATTGAATGTTTTTGGGTAGTTATTTTTCTAATGTGATTTATTTCATTTTATTTAGAAGGACTCCACAGTCTGTGGGATTTATTCCTGTTTTTGACCTGCATCATAAGGATGACTTTAAAGTGGGTTTTGAGGCTGTGAATTTATTTGGCAACTGTTGTGGATTCTTGAACTGGGTTATGCCACAAATGTGACTTTAAAGACTTGCTCAGTGTTTGGATTGAGATCTACACCATGGATCACGTGTTGCACTGGGGACATTTTTGGATGGTATTCTTGAACATTGGATTTCATGGACATTGATTTCTACACTGTGTGGAATGAACATTCAGCAACTGTATCAATGTCATCATCACATCAGAACAGATAAGATTTTGACTTGTCTGCTGTCCTGAGTTTATGTTGTCGAAATATGTCTGTTTGTTGTATTAAGGGGTGTGAAAGATAAAAAGAGGTCAATGAATGAGAAGCATTTATTTGTTTTATTTATAGATTTGACAGGTTTTGGTCATTGCTTGCTATATTTTGCCTTATTGATGTCTTCTGTTGTGCCTTAGATAAAATCTAGTTAGGGGTTCCCTCCCTATAAAACAGATGTATAACCAACACTTTTTTTTTTTTTAGAGTAAGGTAACGGTTATAATACTTATGTACGTAATAAAAAATACCCTGCAGTTGTACTTTTAGTATACTAAACTGATATACTTAAGTCTGCTAAATTGGAACAACTACTCTTGGGCTTAATGCACTTTAATTGAAATTGAAATCCAACTAAAGATCTACTTAAGTATATTTGATTGTGCTAAAGTGGAACTATTGCAAGTACACTTCACGTACACTTTAAATATCTTGCATTTGAAGGCCGATATTATTGAAAGATGATACAACCCTCATCAATAGTGACATTAAAACACATTTTAGGCTTAATATTAAGAAATGTGCATTGTGTACTAGTAGTACTCTAATATCTGTAAGTCTCGAGTGTTATGTCAGTAAATATGTTAATAGATTTGAACTATACTTTGTATGAAATAAATGCAATTTAAAAGTATTACTTTTTTACTAGGGAATATGAAAGTTATTCTCATGCTTGCTTTATAAAAATCACTAAAGATTTCACAGTAAAAAGACAAGTGTACAACAACCTCACAGAGGATGTTTTTTTACAATTTACAAGGCCTTTTACTCGCTAAAAATATAAACTATCAATCAGATGACAGGTGTGTAGTGTTTGTGTAAAACAGGTTTTTCAGCATGGTTTTGGTCATATTGATAATTTAGATGCCTTAGAAATGTGTGTATCAAATATGCCACAGTACGAATTTATAGGGCTAAACATCCTAAGAACCACCTAGCAATTGCCTAAAACTACCTAAACACCCTAGCTTTTAATGATGGCTCATTTTGGCCAAATTATAGGCTTTGCCTTCCTATCATACAATTTGCAGAGACAAACTGCTTGTGATGAGCTCAGGTGGTGGAGAATGCGGGCATCATTGATTATAAATAGAACTAAATCAATACTAAAAAGTATCAAAATTGTTTGATCTAATTAAAAATGTACTATTTTACTCAATATTTGTGTATTTTATGGGAATTTCTTTGTAAGCTTAGCATGCTAAATCAATTGTGAATTGCATCTCCTGTGCACTTCTCATTAATCACTTACACACACACACACACATATTAGCTCCATTGTGTGTGTGTGTGTGTGTGTGTGTGTGTGTGTGTGAATGAATAGCTGTACAGTCTACTATCTCTGATGAACCTGTAACCGGTTTTTAAGGAAGAAAATCACACCTGAAGTCAGAATGTAACTAAAGCCCAGTGCTGATACTGTTGCATTCCTAAATAAATGAACAACTATTACACACAGCAACCTTAAAGTAAATGTGGCTTTACTATCTGTTGATCCTGTTTCGTGTTTTTAGGACGTCAGTAGACGTACAGTCTGTTCAGTGGGTAGAAGTGTTGTGAAACTTGGTGTCAGTCATTCTGGCTAGTAATTAGTTATTTAAAAACCACTCCAGTAGCGTTTGTCTATGAGAGCTAAAACCATTTGACTTGCTCATTTATTCAATATTCTCTACACAGTAAATGTCACAATTCACTTCATGTGGAAAGGGAAAGCAAAAAGTAGTGCATTTAAACAGTTCCAGACAATATGGCATACTTTTAAATATATTTTGCATCCCAAATGACTATATAGAAATCTGATTTTAATCATGGTTTGGACTGAGTTTGTAAACACTGGATTTCATGTGGGGGGTTTTTTCCTGAGCCGACTACAAAAACTAAACAGATTTGAGTTTCTCTCCATTTTATTCCAATGCATTCTAGGAGAAAAGGCTGCGGTATTAAAGACATCTTATTAGTGATTTTTCAGTAGTAGATAATTGGTGAATGTCCCAATGGTCTAAAATAAACCTACATAGGTTCTCTTTCTGAATGTCATTGGGTGTTGCTCTTAAAGGAATTAATTGTCATTTCGACTGAGTGAGTAATGTTAGCACACGCCTCCTTATAATATTTTTATATCTACTTCAGCAATTTAACCACACCCGTGTGTGTGTGTGTGTGTGTGTGTGTCGGTGGGTGTGCATTTACGTGTCACAATACTATGTGACAAACAGTGATCCCATCAAAGAGAGCAAATTATTCAAAGCATTATGCATGATTCATAAGCAGATTAGGTATTGTCACTAGTTATATAAGGGAAGGAGATCTCAGCATGGCTGCCATGGATTAACCAGACAATCCAACACAAACACGTTTGACACGTCTTGATCAGACTCTACCCGGAAAGTGGAAAGACTTCAACAGGATGTAGTCCAACCAACTTTCAACTGCACAAAAAGAAAGTTTAACTTTGAGATGGTTGTCAAGATGTTTGCACATATACAGCCATTTACGAGAGAGTACACCAGGTCAGTGGTTTCCATGAAGTTGTTTAGGTAAACTCAACAAGAGCTGCTGTCAGTCAGTGAGTTGTTTCATTATCGTTAAAGGAATAGTTCACCCAAAAATAAAACTTCTGTCATCTGTCTGTCAATTCTGTCATAGTGTTTTATTTTTATAACATCATTTACTCACTCAAAAGTTGTTTTAAACCTGAAGGAATTTATTTCTTCTGCTGAACATAAATTCTATTTTGAAGAACGTGGAAAACCAAACAGTTGCAGGTCCACAGTGACTTCCATAGTATTTTTTCCTACTATCAAATTCAATGTGGACCAGCAACTGTTTGGTTACCCGCATTCTTCAAAATATCTTCTTTTGTGTTCAGCACAAGAAAGAAATTAATACAGGTTTAGGACAACATGTGAGTGAGTATATAATGACAGAAATTAAATTTTAGAGTGAACTATCCCTTTAATGATAGTCGGCTGCATGTTTAGTACTATCCCTTTAAGAGATAGACGCATCTAATATACAGGCACGTATCCGTTTTTCTCTCAACTGTTTACTTTCATTGTAGACATAACCACCTTAGTCTATATGTAAACCTTGTGTGTTTTGACAGTATTAGCGCAAAAGATAACTTAGTTCAGTAATCAGGCCCTGTTTGACAGGCTTTTTAGTGCGTACGCTTCAGGTGTACACGGCCCTCAGAGGGTCTAGCTGCAGCCTTGCACTTGCACTCTCAGACGTGCATTTTCAGGCTTGCACTCTCAGACACTTGCGCTTCCGCTACAGGAGGAAAACGCTTAACGAAAGACTTTGCGCATTGCGTTCATATTCTGCTGTTCTGTGGCTACGGATTTGCGGGTCTTGTCTTTTTCTTGCAGGACCCTGTATGTTATAGTACTAAATTAGTTTTAATCGTTTAATCACCACCACAGCGTCTTGTCTCCATTGGCAACACGCACGATTTGTGTCGATTGCAAGTGACGTCACAGATAGCAGAGAGTGCAAGTGGCGATTGCAAGTGACATTGTAGTTTAGTTTCTTTTTTCTTGTCTTCACCACCTTGCTACTGTTGTAAAATGTTGAGAGATTCAAACTAAAAGTAATAAAAAATAGAAAAAAAATAAATAAATAAAGCCTGCAAGTGACGTCGCTAGCGGAAGCGCAGGTGTCTGAGAGTGCAAGTGCGAGGCTGCAGCCAGACCCTTCTCGACCAGCGCGCAAATGAAATATTTAACCTTTATAGCAGATGAGTAAACAATGTACTTTTGTGACTGCGAATAAGTACAGTGCCCTGTGAGAGTAAAGGCCCATTCACACCAAGGACGATAACTATAAAGATAACGATAAAGATATAGTTCTAAAAATCGTTCTCAATATTAAAGAATAGCAGAGTCCACACCACAAGTATAACGATAAAGGCACAGAGAAACGATATCGTTGGAATCACTTTCAGAACGATTTTTTTTCCAGCTGATGAATGATAAAAACATTGACAGTCAATCAGAATCCATCCTGCTGTAACGAGCTGGAGAATTTAAAGCGTCAGACGTGTGTGCTCTTAGAATAAACAGACGATATCGTGCGCTGGTGTGGACGCTAATATCGTTATCTTTATAGTTATCGCTCTTGGTGTGAACCGGCCTTAACACTACCGCTGAGTTAACACTGATGTGAATGCATGTGGCTTACAGTATATTGAGATGGAGGCACCAGAACTGCAACTGATAGAATATGCACTGTAGCACGATACTACGATATTTCTTAAAAAGCAGATCGTGGAGACATTTTTATCATCCACGATCTAAAATCATCATATCGCACACCCCTATTCTTCAGTGGGTTTTAGGTTTAGCAGGGAAATTTATTTTTTATTAAGAACCACCCAAACACCCAAAAAATCACTCACACACCCTAAAAACCAACTGGGAATGCCCTAAAACCACCTAAACCCCATAGCAACCATGTAATATTTCCCTAAAACCACTCAAACACCAGTAATTAATTCAGTAATGATTGAACATTAGTAAAGAAAACCCACTGTTAACAATGTTGAAGATGAACAACTACTGCTCAGGCTTTTAGACATGAAAACGTACCACATAATCCTCAACAGTGGTAACTCTGCTTCAGTGTTTTAACACTCTGTAGATTGGGACAATATGTACTCTGAGTAGAGTTGATTTAACTCGGGGGATTTTGCTGTGTAGAAACCACATAGGAATGTCCTAAAATCACCCAAACACCCTAGCAACCATCTACAATAGTCCAAAAACCACTTAAACACCATAGAAAACACCTAGAATTGCCCTAAAACACATCAAACACCCTAGCAACCACTTAGAATTGCCCTAAAACCACTCAAACACCATAGAAACCACATAGGAATGTCCTAAAACCACTCAAACACCCCAGCAACCACCTAGAATTGTCCTAAAACCACTTAAACACCACAGAATCCACCTAGGAATGTCCTAAACCCACTCAAATACCCTAGAAACCACCTAGAATTGTCATAAAACCATTTAAACACCACAGAAACCACCTAGAATTTCCCTAAAACTCAAACACCCTAGCAACCCCATAGAATAGCCCTAAAACCACCCTGTACCCTAGTAACCACTTAGATTTACCATTAAACCAATCAAACACCATAGAAACCACTTAGAATTGCCCTAAAACTCCTCAAACACCCTAGCAACCCCATATAATTGCCCTAAAACCACTCGTGTACCCTAGTAACCACTTAGATTTGCCATTAAACCACTCAAACACCATAGAAACCACTTAGAATGGCCCTAAAACCACCCAAACACCCTTGCAACCCCATGGATTTGCCCTAAAACCACTCGTGTACCCTAGTAACCACTTAGATTTGCCATTAAACCACTCAAACACCATAGAAACCACTTAGAATGGCCTTAAACCACTCAAACACCATAAAAAACACCTAGGAATGCCCTAAAACCACCCAAACACCCTTGCAACCCCATGGATTTGCCCTAAAACCACGCAAACACCCTAGCAATGGCCTTAAGCCACTCAAATACCTTAGCAACAACCTAGAATTGCCCTTAAACCACCCAAACCCCTTAACAACCACCTATAATTATCTTAAAACCAGTTAAACCCCCTAGCAACCGCTCAAACACCTTAGCAACCACCTAGAATTGTCATAAAACCACCCAAACCACCTAGCAATGCCCTTAAAACACTCTATCCTAGCAACCACATATAATTGCCATTGAACTACCTAAACACTCTAGCAACCACCCAGCAGTGCACTAAAACCCACAAAACACCCTAGAAACCACCTAGAATTATCTTACAACCATTTACACACCATAGCAACCACCTACTGTAGAATTGTCCTATAACCACTTAAACACCCTAGCAACCACCTAGAATTGTCCTAAATCTACTTAAACAACCTAGCAACCACCTAAACACCCTAGCAACCACCTAGAATTGTCTTACAACCACTTAAACACCATAGCAACCACCTACTGTAGAATTGTCCTAAAACTAGCAACCACCTAGAATTGCCGTTAAACTACCTAAACACCCTAGCAACCACCTAGAATAGTCTTAAAACCAATTAAACACTATAGCAACCACCTACACCTACCCTAAAAGCAACCCAGCAAACCTCTGAATCTTGGGAATGAGTTCAACACAGACATTTTCTACAGAAAATGTAAAAATCGAATCATGAACACCACTTTCAAAACCCTTTCAAAAGACCAGTTCTCGGAATAGTATTTACATTAATTATGAAACCAAAAATAGAATTAATTTTAAAAAGTCAATGATCTGGGCAATAAAAAAAGAAATACTCTCAATATGTTTTTTTTTTTTAATTCTTACGTGCCTAAACTCAGATTACTTTGGCATGATGCTTCTGATATCACAAGAGTGTAGAAGCATTCAAGACCCGATATGACTTTGGCTGGCGTGGGCGTTTATCAACTTTATGCATGTTTGAGAGCGAGAAAAAGAGATAAGAGACATAATATAGTCTTTACAACAAGTGAAGGGTGAAAGTGAGGAAAAACAAACCAAGGAAAATATTGTGTACAGATCAGAACAAAGTTCAACAGAACGTCTCGAGTCAGTCCTGGATCAAGTTGCCATTTGATTAGCGCAACAATGACGTACTTGCGCATGGCTAATTCGCCTGTTCTGCTGGGGTTCTTTCAGGTTGCGTTGCATAAAATGCACCACTGCATTTCGGCCAATCAAATTCAAGGACTGGAACTAGGTGTTGTATAATGTGGATTTCAGACCGCAGATTGCGTTATCTGTTTAGATGGAGGTTAACTCTGCCCTGACAAATCTCTGCGGTGATCAAGTGACCTGACTGCTTTATTACGATATCAAGTCATCAGTTGAATCACGTTAAATATTAAACCAATCTCTCAGTGGCGAGGTTCAGCTAATCAACAAGCTTAGAAGGAAGAAACAGAATGAAAAGAATCAGTAGTTTAGAATCTCGCTCACCTGCACATGGTATTGCGACGTCTCTTGCATGATGACGTTCGAGTTTGAGTACTTCTTTCGTTGCTCTAAAAGAAACAGAGACACAAACATAGACATATGAGACAATATTCACAGACTTGCAAGAGGAAAGACACTATCTGCGTTTCGACTGTTTCCTCATATGTAAAGTCATTTTTTTAGAGAGATTTAAGCAACGGATATAAATACTCAAGTTTAATGTTCAGACAAGACTCAAACTAACCTGGATAGTGCCACATTTTGGACCGTCTAGATCACTTAAGCGAGACGTTTCATATACATGAACAGAAAAACTGATAAAACACCAGTCAGCATTTGCATAACGAACATGAAACACCAAGACGCAACAATACAGTTAGCAACACAATGAGTCAAAATGAGATAATTATTAAAAAACCTTTTCCTAAAAATTCTCACTCCTACCTTTCAAAGCAATGAATTTAAATTCAACTTCCGGTCTACAAATCTGCGTTAAACATCTCCATGGTTTGACAAATTTTTAGGCTTCCAGCAGTAATGCTCCGAACCGACGGACTTACAGACAGGAAATGTTCTGACAGGCTGGGAATCGTGTTTCACCTGCCTCTTTTATTCGAGGTCAAAGGTCAAACCGTGTAACACCTCCCTCCATCTATGGCTTCAATATCATATCGCTGTTTGTTTTACAGCAGTCCTATAAATCAGCTCAGCACTGCGTGTTTTACAAAACACTCGTCTTCACGTTTGTTTTAGATCCTACATTTTAGTTGCTGTTTTAGGTTCAGGAGAGTTTTGATTACAAACTTTGGCGAATCTGAGCAAGTTTGAGCCGTTCTTGAGCTCTCGTTTGACCGCTAGAGTCTTTTCGCGAGGAAAAACATCAGACGTCTCTCTTAGGCAAACACTTGACGACTGCAGTATATGGCTCTGTTAAGGTTTAAAAGGCTTTTAATGGATGTATTAAGTTTAGTTCAAGGTTAAAGAGCAGAATTCTCTCTTGAAAACATGTTTTAGCGTCAAACTATGTTTACGATGTTCTTTTGCGGTCTAGTTATGACTCGCTGTAAGAATGCTGACAGCAAAGTTAGGTTTAAAATAGTTACATATGGACGGGTGGCATGTTGTCATGGTGACAATGTTTTTGAGGGTTGTCAATCAAATGTGATTCTGGAAATATGAATGAATCACAGCAGCTGATGACTAACTGTATATGGAAAATAGTGTGGAATGGATATGAAGTGGCAACAGAGGGAAAGAAGTTGCTTGTGTACAGTATTACAGTATTACTATTACTGACACACACAAACACGTGTGTGTGTGTGTTTGCGTGCGTTTTTGTGACAAATGAGGACTTTTTGAGAAATGTGTATAATGACAAAGGTATGACATAGGTATAACAAGGAGAAGGTGACTTTTCAGGACATTACCCCATGTCCCCACTTTTCAAAACGCTTATAAATCACACAGAATGGAGTGTATTGAAAATCTGAAATAGCAGAAAGTCTCCTGTAAGGGGTAGGTTTAGGGGTAGGGTTGGTGTAGGGCAATAGAATATACGGTCTGTACAGTATAAAAACCATTACGCCTAACGGAGAGTCCCCATAAATCATAAAAACAAACCTGTGTGTGTGTGTGTGCATGTGTGTGTATGCATGTGTGTATATATACACACTATAATTATTATCTAACATTTAATAAATAATATTTAACAATATTATTTCATTATTATTTAAAAATAGAAAAAAATATGAATATATTATTTAATATTCTTTAACTTTTTTATTTTTGTCTTATTGTCAATTTAATTTAATTTGGGGGCACTGAGAGTTCTTTAATGTTTTTAATGACTTATCTGCTCACCAAGGTTGCATTTATTGGCTCAAAAACCCAGTAAGAACAGTAATATTGGGAAATAGTATTTCAATTTAAAATAACTGTTTTTTTATTGCAATATATTGTAAAATGTAATTTATTCTTGTGATCAAAGCTGAATTTTTAGCATCATTACTCCAGCCTTCAGTGTCACAGGATCCTTCAGAAATCATTCTAATATGCTGATTTTTGATTATTATAAATCTTGAAAACAATTGTGCTGCTTTATATTTTTGTGGAAGTTTTTTTCAGGATCCTTTAAATAGAAAGTTTAAAAGAACAGCATTTATTTGAAATATAATTTTTTTGTAACATTGTAAATGTCTTTACTGTCACTTTTAAACAATTTAATACATCCTTGCTAAATAAAACTATTATTTCTTTCAAAAAAAAAAATCTTACAGACCCCAAACTTTCAAACTGAAATGTATACAGTACTATACACGGTAATATTTCATTTGATGTTCACTTTAATATACAAAATATATTTGCATGAAAATTACCATTATTGCACTAATATATACAGTTAAGCAAAACAAACACATTTTGTCATGCCAGTGAAGTACATTAAACTGAAACTGAATTGAGAGATAGAGGGTCATCGCCCTGTGTGGATCTCTGGGGTTAAGTGACCAGAGCTAATCATTACCTCTAAATGAGCACATGTTCTCATCAGCTGCTTTACGGGATCACATATCAGAGCTACATTCTTTCACACCCCTCCTCCAGCACATCCTCCCCCGTATCTCTCTCTCCATCTCTCCAGGAAGTCGTCTTCACACTCCTCCTTCTCTTCCTGCTGGATGGACAGAGTCCTAACAGTTTGGACCACGGAGTCTTTGTGAAAGTCGAGCTGAGTGCATGTGTTATTCATGCCTGACATTTACTCCAAACGCTTCGCAGCTTGTCGACAGCTCACAACGAGGGAGATCTAAACATCACACGGGACGAACTCCAGCCTCTCACGATTCTGAGTCTTTGATAATTGTTGTGCTAATTTAACACAAGCAATTAAACTCACACTCCGATGAACCTCGATCCACCAAAGAAAATCACCAATGTCATTTATTTATTATTCTTTATTTGTATCTCCTAGACAGCAATGAGAGTACATGGAGGTTTTGCCTTCTTATTTTTAACTTGAGAACAAGATCCAAAAGATCTCAAAAGTGTCTCAAACTGGGTTCTGATACCAAAGTATGACATCAAATCTGGAGATCTCAATATGAACTCAAATATTGCTCACTGCATGATCTGAGTAAGTGAATCATTAAATGATTCACATTCATTTTATACCGTAAAGCAGCTACTGACTCATTTGTGACTATTTTTCTTTTTCTTAAAGGAGACATATTATGCCCCTTTTTACCATATGTAATATAAGTCTCTGGTGTCCCCAGAATGTGTCTGTGAAGTTTCAGTTCAAAATACTCAAAAATGAAAATGCCTATTTTGAGTGGAAGCAGAAACGCGCTGTTTTTCGGGCCTGTCTCATTAAATGAAATGAGCTGCTGCTCCCCGCCCCCTTTTCCAGAATAGGGCTGCGCCATTACAGCTCGTACCTGCTAAAAACATCTGTTTTGTTTCTGATTATCATGTTTATCGCGCTGAAATCATGCGTTTTAAACCATACAAGTTTAAACTTCTGATATACAGTTTTCTAAGAGCACACATCTGAAGCACACGGACAGAAAGCGGCTGTCACAGCATGTGAGTACTAAACTAAGTTCTCATTCACGCACAAGTTTACGTTAAAAACACACGAGTTACAAAAACAGTCGGTTATGTCTGTGAAGGTAAACAGCTGGGAAATAAATCACGTGTTTATTTTAGATCTGTGGCGCAGCAGCAATATACATTAACTAAATCAATAAATCCACTGCTCTCTTGTCTCCTCTGAGGCTGGAACTCTAAACAGTGTTCTGTGCTCGTCTGTGCAGCCAAAGACAGAACAGTTAGGATGTTTTGCTCAAACTTTCGCCATGGCATTAGAACTAGTACACCGTTGTCGCTTGCGAAAACACAATAACAGCGCTGTGGGTGTAAACTTACAGATTAAGGGGCGGTAATATTATAATGAGATCCCTTTACAACGTCACCAAGGGAGCGAAATCAGACACGCTCGTTTTTTCAGAGGCTTGCAGAAAAAGGCTTACCAAAACAAAGTTACTGGGTTAATCTTTTTCACGTTTCCTTGGTTGGTAATTGCACTTGGGACCTGATTATGCACTTAAAATCTGGAAAAGTCAGATTTTCATGATATGTCACCTTTTAAGGAAATTTAAGAGAAACATTTGAAACAAATTTACTGGAAAATAAAATTAAACAGAAATGAAAAAAGTAAAATAAAATAACATCTTAGTATTAAAATCAACAATTTTCTCTAGGTAAAACATTGCAAAAAATACTTTAACTCAGTATTTTTTGTCTTTTTTCCAGTAAAAATATCTAAACATACTTAAATCATTCTTACTTCAGATGCAAAATGACTTCAGATATTAATTCTTGTTTCTGGAAAATGTATAAAAATCAAGTTTTGAGTTTATAATTAAAACAAGAAAAGAAATCAGCCAGTGGGGTAAGAAAATTAAACGTAATTGAAAGGGTTTTAGGCATAGTTTTAAGCATAAAGTCACGTAATTTTGATAAGATATAATTCCTTGTTTTCTGAAACATTGTTGCTTCTCAAGTAAATGAATCTATGTTTCATTGAAGAAGTGAATGTACTGAGCACATTTCTTTTTAATATTTTAATAAGTCTTGTTTTCTGAAAAAAATGTGTCATTTTAGTAAATATATATTGATTTAAGAATGTTTAGATGTTTTACTGAAAAACAAAAATATTTTTTATTTATTATTTTTATTTATTGCAGTGTAGTTATTTCTTTTAGATTTTAGGTCTGACTGAAAGTATGACAGAAGTACATTTATTCTCCTCAGTATTTACACTTTCCAAACTCACTTTCCAACACATAAACTTCAGTTTAAACAAGAATAAAAGATGGCCTTCGGCAGAAAATCTCTCCACTGGAAACCTTTGACCCTCAAACAAGTCTATTTGTGCTCACACACACACACACCGTCAGGCAAGCGCTGTCCTAACGTGACTGCTGGAGGTCCAGTAACACAGGTACACCGTTGTCGCTTGCGAAATCAGAATGACGGCGCTGTGGGTGTAAACTTACAGATTAAGGGGCGGTAATATTATAATGAGATCCCTTTACAACGTCACCAAGGGAGCGAAATCAGACACGCTCGTTTTTTCAGAGGCTTGCAGAAAAAGGCTTACCAAAACAAAGTTACTGGGTTAATCTTTTTCACGTTTCCTTGGTTGGTAATTGCACTTGGGACCTGATTATGCACTTAAAATCTGGAAAAGTCAGATTTTCATGATATGTCACCTTTTAAGGAAATTTAAGAGAAACATTTGAAACAAATTTACTGGAAAATAAAATTAAACAGAAATGAAAAAAGTAAAATAAAATAACATCTTAGTATTAAAATCAACAATTTTCTCTAGGTAAAACATTGCAAAAAATACTTTAACTCAGTATTTTTTGTCTTTTTTCCAGTAAAAATATCTAAACATACTTAAATCATTCTTACTTCAGATGCAAAATGACTTCAGATATTAATTCTTGTTTCTGGAAAATGTATAAAAATCAAGTTTTGAGTTTATAATTAAAACAAGAAAAGAAATCAGCCAGTGGGGTAAGAAAATTAAACGTAATTGAAAGGGTTTTAGGCATAGTTTTAAGCATAAAGTCACGTAATTTTGATAAGATATAATTCCTTGTTTTCTGAAACATTGTTGCTTCTCAAGTAAATGAATCTATGTTTCATTGAAGAAGTGAATGTACTGAGCACATTTCTTTTTAATATTTTAATAAGTCTTGTTTTCTGAAAAAAATGTGTCATTTTAGTAAATATATATTGATTTAAGAATGTTTAGATGTTTTACTGAAAAACAAAAATATTTTTTATTTATTATTTTTATTTATTGCAGTGTAGTTATTTCTTTTAGATTTTAGGTCTGACTGAAAGTATGACAGAAGTACATTTATTCTCCTCAGTATTTACACTTTCCAAACTCACTTTCCAACACATAAACTTCAGTTTAAACAAGAATAAAAGATGGCCTTCGGCAGAAAATCTCTCCACTGGAAACCTTTGACCCTCAAACAAGTCTATTTGTGCTCACACACACACACACACCGTCAGGCAAGCGCTGTCCTAACGTGACTGCTGGAGGTCCAGTAACACAATCTGTCTCACCTCTCTGTCACTCAGCGTCTCTCACCTCTGCCTGTCTCTCACCTGTCTCTCTTTCACAACATGCACAACTGTCTTTCTCTGTTTGACTGTTGTTCTTCTGTGGAACACAAAAGAAGATGTTTTGAAGAGCATTGGGGTCCAAACAACTTGAATTTTATTGCATATACATATTTCAAAATATCTTCTTTTGTTTCGCAAAAACAGTTTGGAACGACGTGATGAAGGTCAATAAATAATGACAGAATTTACATTTTTATGTGAACTTTCTTTAACAAAACAACAGTTTGAAACACTTTAATAACTGTTTTTATTACAGTACTGTTAAAAATGTAGGGGTCTTATTTATTTATTTATTTATTTTCATTGAGAGAAATATTGTAATTACTGTTTTTAACGCCAATAAATAAATAGGGACAGTAAGATTTTTAAATGTTTTTGAACGAAGTCTCTTTACTTACTAAGGTTGCATTTATTTGATGAAATATTATTACAATTTAAAATAATATGTTAAAATGTAATTTATTCCTGTGATCAAAGCTAAATTTTCAGCATCATTACTCCAGTCTTCAGTCTTCTTTTGCGTGAACTATTTAAAGGGTTGCATTCGCACCGAGAGTGTGTACTAAGAAGTGACGTAAGCCGGTCGACAGCGTCATCATTTGTGCAATTGTGCAATGTTCAACAACAGAAACAAAGAAAAACAATGTTAACAACAGGAGGATGGAGGACGCTGTGATCGGAGCTGTGTTTGTTGTGTCTCGCGGGTTTCACAATAATGGACATGGAAAGTCGACGTATACGTAAAGCGATTGAAAGAACGGAAAGGAGGACTAAGAATCTCCAACAACACCTGGGAGTGCTACATTTGTTACAAGTGCCTGGGCGTTTTCGTACGCGTTTGGCCAATCAGTGTCTACTTACGTCACGATTAGTACCAGCTGTGCCGGTTAGACCCTGCTCTGGAGTAGAAGCTAATTTGGTTCTCGAAAAAGGCAGTCCGGTACTAAAATCGCACCCAGTTCCGGCGGTGCGAAAACGCCAAAAAGTGGGTAGTTCCACAATTAGTTCTGGTACTATGAAAAGGTTCCCGCGGTGCGAAAGGCCCTAGAGTCAAATGATCCTTCAGAAATCATTCTAACATACTGATTTGCTGCTCAAAAAACATTTATTATCATTATCTATGTTGAAAACAGTTATGATGCTTAATATGCTTATAGAAATCATGGTATTTTTTTCAGGATTCTTTGACAAATAGAAAGTTTTGTAACTTTACACATCTCTTCACTGTCACTTGAATAAAAAAAAAAAAATTATAATAATAATATTATAAAGTTTTTCAAACGTCAACCGATTTTTTTAACCATCTGTCATATAAAGACATTTTCCTACATTTTGATTGTCCTGTCAACATTCTTAATAGTTACATATTAATTTTCCTTCATAACTACATCAGAGGTAAAATAGCTTGGAAATATGCTCTCATGTCACAAACAGCAACGATCTGTAATCTGTTGCCATCAAGACAAAACCTAATCCCTTTGCAGGTACAAGCATCACCTGTCGTGATGCTGCCGGGCCAAACGGCTACAGTGTCCCATCTGGAAACAATTCAGGGAACACCATCTGTTACACACGGGCCGCAACAACCACACCTACAAACACACACAGCATCCTCTGCGCTTACAGTTTCAAAGCACCATTCTAACAAGCACAGTCAACAGCATATACTAAACCACAGGGGTGTTGCATTACTACGCAGTTGCTAGGGTGTTTTGGGTGGTTGCTACCATATGGAAATTTGTCGTATGGTGCGAGTAACCTCTAACCATCACCAGCACAGATCCTGACCATCGGAATATGGACAGAAGGTGAAAGCAAATGAGAGAAGAAGCGGAAAACTATAGAAGCCCTTTTCTGTTGGTAATGGCAACTTTTTTTTATCTTGCAATTCTGAGAAAAAAAGTTGCGAAATATAAACTCAGAATTCTGCCCAGAATTCTTCTGATAAGTTTATATCACACAATTCTTTTTACATCTCACCATTTTAAGTTTACATCACATTTCTTAATTTCTAAATATTCTTAATTTACAACTCACCATTCTGAATTTACATCTCACAATTCTAATTTACATCTTGCAATTATACGTTTATATCACATAATTTTAATTTTACATCTCACAATTGTAAGTTTATATCCCAGAATTCAAAATTTTTGTGTTGTGTCGGCACCGATAGCCTAGTGACCAGGGCGCTGACATATAATTCCATTGCGTTGCGAGCGTGCGTCCCAAGTTCGAATCACGGCTTGAGGACCTTTCCTGATCCCACCCCCCTCTCGCTCTCTCACTTCTCTTCCTTTCTACTCTATACTTTCCTATACTATACTCCTACTCTATACTATACTATCTTAATAAAAGGCAAAATGGCCAAAAAATCTTTAAATTTGTCTTTCAGTTCTAAATTTACATCTCACAATTCTAAAATTACTTCTCGCCATTCTATGTTTACATCTCACAATTCTAAGGTTCTATCTTGTGATTCTAAGTTTATACCTTGCAATTCTACATCTGCATCTCACAATTCTAAATGTACATCATGCCGTTCTAAATTTATATCTCACAATTCTAAGTTTACATCTCAGAATTCTACATTTACATCTCACAATTCTAAATTTACATCTCGCAATTCTAAGTTTATATCTCAGTTCTAAGTTTATATCTCACAATTCTAAATCTACATCTCACAATTGTAAATTTACATCTTGCAATTCTAAGTTTACATCTCACAATTCTAAATTTACATTACGCAATTACACCTTGCAATTTACATCTCACAATTCTAAATTTACATCTCACAATTCTAAATTTACATCTCGCAATTCTAAGTTTATATCTCAGTTCTAAGTTTATATCTCACAATTCTAAATCTACATCTCACAATTGTAAATTTACATCTTGCAATTCTAAGTTTACATCTCACAATTCTAAATTTACATTACGCAATTACACCTTGCAATTTACATCACGCACGATATAGATATCACGATAAGATATAATTCCTTGTTTTCTGAAACATTGTTGCTTCTCAAGTAAATGTATCTGTTTCATTGAAGAACTGAATGTACTGAGCACATTTCTTTTTAATATTTTAAAGGGGTCATATGATGCTTTTTTAAAGATCATTATTTTGTGTATTTGGTGTAACAGAATATGTTGACATGCTTTAATGTTCAAAAAACACATTATTTTTCAAATACTGTACATTATTGTAGGTCCTCTATGCCCCGCCTCTCTCAAACGCTTCGTTTTCTACAAAGTCCCTCCTTCCGACACGCGCAGTCTGCTCTGATTAGCCAGCTGATCTGGTGCATTGTGATTGGCTGAACACCGCAAGCACTCGTCGGAAATGTAACGCCCCTTACCATAATCGCGAGCTTCATCTTTCTAAATAAATGTAAAGACAGAGCCCGATGAATATGTGTTTGCAGTGCACAAGCCACGGTTAAGACAGCTGACTCCACTGTGATGTGACTCCCCCCCTCTCTCTCTCTCTCTCGCGTGCGCGCTCTCTTTCTCTCTCGCTCTCTCTCTCTCTCACACACACGCGCGCGCTCACACACACACACACACACACGATGCGCAAAACTCCGCATTTGAACAGTCAATAGCAAATACTTAAACTAATAACAAAACAGTAGCTGATTCAGAAGCGCCAGATTGTCATAGCAAAGTCAGAATGACCTCCTCTCCTAGGTTCACGAAACAGTCGTCCATAAAATGCATTGCTGTTCTGTTGTAAGTCATCTTAAAGATTCCTAAATGCATCTACTTTCGGAAGGCCAAATAAAGTGCTTTTGCTTTTGCACTGAAACACACAGCGTCTCCCTGACATGCTGCTTCAACACTAACTGCGGTTACTGAAACCACGCCTTCTTTCTTTGTGTGAACATTTGGGTGGCATTATGCAAATATTTCCACATAGTGAGGTAGATATGTGGGGGCGTGTTAGAACGAGCCGTTTTAGGGGGGCGTGGCAGAGTCTTAACTTTGATAAAGAATATCTCTTTGGTTTTGAGACTTTAGTCTTTGCAACTTCAGGGATCTTATCTATGCACAATCAGCTTGTAACACTCCAAAGAGAAAGGAAAACTTGAAATCGCATCATATGACCCCTTTAATAAGTCTTGTTTTCTGAAAAAAAATTGTCATTTTAGTAAATATATATTGATTTAAGAATGTTCAGATGTTTTACTGAAAAACTAAAATACTGAGCAAGATTTTTGTATTTTTATTGCAATGTAAAGTTATTTCTTTTAGATTTTAGGTCTGACTGAAAGTATGATAGAAGTACATTTCTTCTCCTCACAGTATTCCAACCTGATGACACTTTACAACACTTGCAACACTGATGACACTTGCAATTTTGACTTTTTTTTCCATAATTCTGAGTTTACATCTTGCAATTCAGTTTTTTTGTTTCCATCACAGAAAAAAAAAGCAAATTGCATTTTGTTTTGTTTTTGTAATCTCACAATTCCAACTTTTCTTCTCAGAATTGCAAGTTTATATCCTGCTATGGTAAGTTAACATTGTGACTTTTTTCAGAATTACGAGGGAAAAAATACATATTGTGAGTTTTAAAAAAAACAATTAACTTTTATTTAAATTTTTTTATCCCATCAGGGAAAAGGGCTTGCATAAAAGAAGACTAGATTTAACGTATTACATTGTTTACTCATAGTGCTTTCCTGACCCAGTCAATCTTAACAGACAATGTCTTTCACTCATTTATCTGATGATGTGATAAGTGTGTGGGGTTTGAAGCATTCCACCTCATTTGCATGGCCTCTTTGCAAGCATGACTCTGCTGATTTATTTTTTATTTTTGCATGGACTGGTTTGCAGAAGGCTGATGGGAAGTGAGGTTTAAACCGAGTACACGACACAATAAAACCAAACCACAGGAACAGATTTAAAGGCATGGCTCAGTGTGTATGAGCAAACAGAAATGCGAAACTTTGCAAGAGCATCAGGTTTGACTCTGCATGTGTTCATTTGTGTTCCCTTAGCAGGACTGTGTACCATCCCATGGGTCATTGCCAGAGTGCAGAACACAAAAACATAAAAACATGTTGTGTCTGTAATGTAAGACTCAGGTGCATAAATGCACACACACATAAACACACGGGTGAATTGCACAGAGCCTATAAAGAACATACCCTGGTCATATTTCATCCCAGTTTCTAAAGACATAATAAATGATGATTTGCATAAGGAAAATTAGGTTTATTAAAATATTTTGATTGTGACTTTTCTATGCTTTTATTTATGTTTTAAATCAATGTACCGTAGGTTTTCTCATTACCGTAGTGCAAAGAAATTATTTATAATAATTTATGCAAATAAATTGTATTATTTACCCAATATTATTTATTTATTAATTCTGATGATTTGTATTAATTTACAACCCCATGGCAGTAATGAGAATTTTATTTCACTTTTTGCATTATGATAATGAAATCTGGTTGAATTTTTTTAAAATCGTAGTCATAAAATAAAAATATATATTTAAATTAAAATATATATTAAAATATTTTGCATTGTTATGAAAAGTTATTTTTCAAACAATCAATGCAAAATATTTGTACTCTCAATACTGTAATGCAAAAATAATGATATATTATTTAATATGTTTGTTTGCTTGTTAGTTTATTTATTTATTTTAAAAAAAATTTAATATCCAATTGCATTACAGTAATGAGATTTTGAAAATTTGGTCGCAAATGTGCTTGTGTCATTAATTTTTTTTTTAAATCTAAAATAGGCTTTGTTTTCTTTAAGCAAAATATAAGTTCTTATTATTTTCTCATGAGTTTGGGTTGAAATATGAACTGGACATGTTCGTCTTGAGCTAGTATTACTGTACAGTAGGTGAACACCTTCCAAAATCCATCAGTCACTGTCACTGTTTCTCTCTCGACCTCATTACAATAAGCCATCAACTAAGATTCTTTAAGAGTTTGAGTTTCTGATAAATGACAAATATTACATTTAGGAAGGAGAAAGCAGAAAGGATCTCTCTCGTCTTCTGCATGTTGCCCTCTCTTACTTTCATTCTCATTTTCTCTAAAGCTCAAAAGCCTCTTTTATGTACATGTCAGACCGGGTTAACCACACGCCCCCTTTTTCCAGACACACCCGGCTGGGCACAGAGGCAGACTGTGTGTATATTTAGGACGAGATGCACACACACCTAGTAGTCATGACAGCAGGCGTATGATAAACACCCTGCTCCATGCATTCCTTTAAAGTTAGTATTATTCAAATGTAGCACTCATGTCTCCACTATTCACACTAAAAAAGTAAATTTATGATTATATTAAGCCTTTATTTAACCACGAGAGAACCTCACTGAGATTAAAAATCTCTTTTACAGGAGTGTCCTGGCCAAGATAGGCGGCGCAGTTATACAAATAAATGCATGACCAACAACAATACATCACAACAATAAAATATCAGCATTAGAAGCATTTGCAAATCATTAAATAATTTTCTATTGCACACAAAAGTGTTTTAAAATTATTAAAAGACACCAACTGATTTAGCCGCAGTTTCATTTGAAGAGAGTTCCAGTCTGACGGTGCAGCATATTCAAAAGCAGTTATACCTAGATTAGTTCGAGCTAAAGGTACATGGAGATTATAATAAGACCAACTCATTTTAATCCGTAATAAATCTTAAGGCACCATGATACACAGCTTCCATATCCCCGTAGTCATATATATAAGCATAGATATCTGCTCCATATGCTTAAAAATCAAGGTTCTTTGCATCAGTTGTTCCATAAAGAACCTTTAACATCCATAGAACCTTTTTATTGTACAAAAGATTATTTATTTCTTTAAAAAAAGTTTAGTATGGGATCTCGTTTTCAACAAGGGATAAAATAAAAAAGGTAATTGTGACTTTTATCTTAATTTAGGCTTTCTTTCTCACAATTCTGAGATACAATTCTGAGAAAAAATATTAATTGTGAGATATAAATTCATAATTTTAAGAAAAGTTTGAATTGTAAGAACAAAATGTATAATTCTGAGAAGAAAAGTCTGAATTGTGAAGTAGAAATTCGCAATTTTGAGAAAAAAATTCTGAATTGTCAGATATAAATTCATAATTTTGAGAAGAAAATCTGAATTGTGAGGTAGAAATGTGCAATTGTGAGAAAAAAAGTTTGAATTGGGAAGATATAAATTCATAATTCTGAGAAGAATGGTTTGAATTGTGAGAAATAATTTCATAATTCTAAGAAAAGTCTGATTTGTGAGGTAGAAATTCATAATTCTGAGAAGAAATGTCTGAATTGCGAGGTAGAAATTTGCAATTGCGAGAGAAAATAAATCTGAATTGTCAGGTATAAATTCTGAGAAGAAAAGTAAGACTTACCTTTTAATTTATTTTGTGGCAGAAACAAAAATAAAAACAGAATTGCAATATGTAAACTCAGAATTCATAAAGAAGCCAGAATTGCGAGAAAAAAAAACAGAATTGTGAGAAAAAAAGTTGCAATTACCTTTCCTTTAATTCTTTTAATTCTTAAAAAAATTTTATTACTCTGCAAAAATAAGCTACCACAATTTTGATATTAAAGTGCCCCTATTATGCCATTTCCAATATTGCCTTTCATGCAGTGTGTAATGTAGCTGTACGTGAATGTAAACGATCTGCAAAGCTGTAAAGCTGAAAGTGCACGATAAATAAAGTTATTGTCTCCCAAAATAAAGAATCGACTCTGACCAGCTGAAACGAGTCGTTAGTAATTCGAATCCCACTTCTGTGACGGCTACATGTCACGGGGTAACACATTTGCATAATGCGCACCTATGTTCTACGTTGGCCGGCCGCGAACAACTTGACCCGCCCACAAACACATCATTCTACTGACGACTGCTTCTCTAATCTCGGCGAGTTCAACGCGGGATTCACAAAACGCTTGCTGTTGAAAGATGGATCAGTATTCTGTTTATTTGGATCAGCTGCTGCACTGAATCATAACCTGGAAGTATGATAAATAATAGATGTTTAAATTTTCTATATAGTGTTCAAAATACATAACTATTGAAATAGAAGTATCGTTTCTGAAACGCGCTGTACGCCGTAGACCAATCACAACAGAGATCCACTGAATCATAACCTGGAAGTATGATAAATAATAGATGTTTAAATTTTCTATATAGTGTTCAAAATACATAACTATTGAAATAGAAGTATCGTTTCTGAAACGCGCTGTACGCCGTAGACCAATCACAACAGACTGGGCCATCTGACCAATCAGAGCAGAGCAGGCTCACGGAAAGGAGGGGTTTAGAGAGACTGAATCTTTGAACTGCTTCGAACGAATCGTTTGAGAATCACTGGAAAATTAGTAGATATTAAATGCATATTTTGAGAAAACGAAAGCGTTTTTTGACCTTGCATGCATATAATCCTATTGTAGGAGACTCCCAAAACAATATTAGGAACCGTAAAAATGGCATAATAGGGGCACTTAAAATTGTTTTAATTATTCATAATTAAAGTAAACTATGATGTTAAACCTTTCGTTCTAAAACGGATAGCTACGGCTGATCTGATTGGTTAAATCCTGCTTGAAGTCCTTGTAAAATAGCTGATATACACACACACCTGTGATTACGGTGACCTTACGTCCTCTTTTTCCTAAACCAACATGCCCTGGCCGGGATTTCTAAATTGACTTAAATTGCTGTTGTTGTTTTCTTTGTTTTCCTATTTTTTTCATACTTACTGAAGGTAATGACTGAAAAGAAGTTTGACAAATAGCATGCAGGCATTGTACATAATCGACCAATCATGGTGTGCAAGAAGGCAGGATCTACAGAGAACAGTCAAATGCAAATACACATACAAAAAACGTATGAGGACTGTAGAGAGACTGTCGATAAGGGGAAAAAAGCACAAATCCAGACATTTTAGTCCATTTAGGCCAGGATGTGTCTGGGAAAAGGAGATGTAAGGTCACCCTACACCCTACACCTGTGACCTACATCAATTGAAGCCTATAAGTCTATATATCAATAACATTACACCAAGTAAATGGTTCCCAATATAAGTGATTTCTCTGTCCCTCATGACCTCAATAGTGTGAGGTCAGTCTGAAATATCCTGGCACACTCATTTGATAGGCAAACGTCTGATTGTTATGGTTTAGCTGAATCGCAGAAAGGCCTGTGAGCGCTGAGAGTGTGTGCGATATTCATGCAAATGTCCTACTGTACGACCAGGGTGTTTACATATCATACAGTGACACTCTGTCTGTCATGTCAAAGGAAACAGGATGTGATTTCATAGAGGAGGGAAGAGCCATAGAAACACACAATAAACCACATCCATACACAACTACGTTACAGATACACATTGGGCCTTATACAAGCAGAACGAATCTGTAAAACTATTCTTGCATAAATTGTTGCATTGATTTCACTGCAAAAATTAGAAAAGGACCTAAATTTAAAAAGAAGCATTTGTAGCTCTTTTTTTTTTAACCAACTTAATAAAGAGTATAAAATATGTTAAAGGTGCTGTAAACTATTTTATTTTATATCTTTAAAGTAAAATAATTTATTTTATTTAAAAATGAGTTTTTTGGTTTCATAAATATGGCTCATCATATTTGTTTTAGCGCATACAGTAATATACCAACTTATTAAAAATAAAATAATTTATATTTTACTCAGTCAAGTAAAAAATATTTTATTGAATTTAAATTAAATGGATTTTTATTTAAAAACAAGTCCATTTTGTTTCATAAATAAGGCTCATCATATTTGTTTAAGCATTTTTTTAAGGATTTTTTTTTACCAAAACACGTTAAAGGTGTTTGAGCTATTTTATTTATTTAAAATAATTAAATGTATTAAAGAAAATGGCTAAAATCACCTTGCTGAAATAAAATAATTTATTTTTATTTTACTTTAAAATAAAATGAATTATTTTATCTTCAAATATTTTATTTTATTTTATAAATGAAGCAAAAAAGATGAAATAGCTCACAGTACCTTTAATTCACAAATAAATATGACGTTTACTTACCAAACAGGGTTTTGGCACTGATCTTGCTGTCCGATCTGGCCACCCCACTGCGAAGTAGAGCAGAGGAGGATGAGGAGGGTGGAGGACGATGTCTGCTCTTCATTATTTTACAGCTTAGTTTTGATTTAAATTCTCTAGACGGCACACACTCACTCTCCTGGTCTAATGTGAACACTGGACACAGATTGAGCAAGACTGATTAGAAAGATCTACAGGTTGTGAAAGCATATGGGAGTGAGGGAAGGGGGTATAAGAGAGAGCGAGAGAGAGAGAGAGAGAGACAGAGACAGGTTGTTTCCAACAGGGCAGGAAAGGCAAACATTCCCAAACAGTGCTGCTCTGTTAACTAAGACTGTAATATATGCACTCACAATCTCACAAAAAATCACTAACTGAGGGATGTTTGGTTAGGTGTGTGTAGGTCTTAAAAAACATTAGTAAAAGCTACATTCATTTTACATGCATATAATGCCAAAAACATGCTATTTGAAAGTACACAAATGCATTGAGCTAATGCACCGTAAGTGCGCTGTCCTTTTGCGTTTCGTAACACACCTCACTGCGAAGGTGATTATAGGTTGAAATATTTTCCAAAAATGAAAATTTGCTGAAAATGTACAATTTAAGACCATTCAAAATATCGATGGTTTTGGGGTTTTTATCTGAAATTAGCATTACACCACTTGCTCACCAATGGATGCTCTGCAGTGAATGGGTGCCGTCAGAATGAGAGTCCAAACAGCTGATAAAAACATCATAATAATCCACACCACTCACAGTTCAGCAATTAACATCTTGTGAAGTGAAATGCTAAATTATCATTAAGGCGTTTCAAAGGTGTCATATAATGCGATTTAAAATTTTTCCTTTCTCTGTGGAGTGTTACAAGCTCTTGGTGCATAAAGAAGATCTGTAAAGTTGCAAAGACTAAAGTCTCAAACCCAAAGAGATTTTCTTTATAAAAGTTAAGAGTCAACCGCACCTACCTAAAACGCCTCGTTCTAACACGCCCCCACATGTCTACGTCACGATGTGGGAAGATTTGCATAACACCACCCAAATGTTCACGCAAAGAAAGAAGGCGTAACTTTTATTCTCGCTGTAGTATTGTTGCGGCCGCCATGTTGTGAAGGCGCTGTGTGCTTCATTGTGAAAGCGAAACTACTTTGTTTGGCCTTCCAAAAGAGGACGATATCTGCTTCGTCATGCCTGGAGCTGATCCGTGCTGGTCACTGAGGAAATACTACAACTTTGTGCTGTGGATCGCCGGATCGGCTTTCACGTGGACGAAGCGGAGTCCAGCCCGGGGTCGTCACATGTGGTTGCCGCAAGCCTGCCGGCCGCGCCGTTCTCTAGCCCCCGGCCTCTGCTCACTCTAGGCCTCGGTGTGTGATGCTGTGTGTTTCGTTGTGAAAGCGAAACTATTTTATTTGGTCTTCCAAAAGAGGACACGACTAGAAATCAGTGGTTAAGTTGTATTTACAACACTGTTCCAGAACAGTTTAACCCAAATATTCAGATGTGTGCAGCACATTTTATGGAGGACTGTTTCCTGATCCTGGTAGAGTAGACTACAATGCGGCTGTTCTGACTCACAGACTGTAAGTACGTTTTTTTATATTCAAAGAATTTGCCACCGACGATTCAAACGCGAGTTTTGGGCAGTGTAGAGTAGCGCTTGTTGTTTGTGATTTCTCCGATCACAAATGCAGACATGGTTTTATGTTTACATGGCGCGATGCAACGCAACGCGTAAAAAGACAGTATAAGTCATTATAATCCGTAATTATGTCCCCACTGGATGCAACAAATGCCTCGTTTATAATGGGTTTTCATGTTTTTGAATCGTCGCTCCAGCCGTACAGGGCATCATCACAGTATGGTGAGGGGCATAACATTTCCATCACACGCTTGAGGTATTCGGTCAATCACAACGCACT